>NC_137656.1:20173931-20473931 GCF_963422515.1 Blennius ocellaris
GACAAGCAGGGAATGCTGGAGAGGACCAAACAGGCCAGGAAACCCAAGAAGGAAACACGATTTTACTCTCAGATAAATGTATGATTTAATTAAAAGACAGCATGTGGGACACCAGAATTGAGCAGGACGACAAATAGCAAAGAGAGACAGAATACGTTTTGTGATGGTGAATGTGTGTTCACACAGCAAAAATCCTGGCTTCATGGCTTTAAATCTGCTGATATTCAGACTCGACACCACAAGCAACCACAATAGACCGAGGAAACACTGATGCAGTTAAATTCAGCCCAGAGATTGTGCAACAATAAAGAAAATCTTGGGTTTCCCAGAGCACACTGGACATGCTTGCGTTGATTTTCTCTATGAAACTAGACGAGTGGGTGTTCCACAAATGCATGAGAATTCAATGAAGCGTATATAAATGAACTCTTTATTTGCGGTATTAACTTCAGCTGAACTCATCCCTTTCAGCGCACTTGCACAAAAACTTCAGCGCAACACAAGCTTTGGCATCCACTCTATCACGGCTAAGAGGGTCAGCACAATAGACGGTGTAATTTGATGACTTTATTTGATTTTAACTTCCACAGACTCCTGGCAATGTGCAGTAGTGCTGCACTTCTCTCACTTGGTGGGAAGAACCTTTGTGCAAAATCATACAACCTCCAGATTATTCGCTGAGCTTTTCTGGTTTCTCCACTTGGGATACTGGCCATCATTTCAACATGGCATGGAAAGAAATGGTCAATGAACAAATATTTGTATTCACTTTAGCAGCTGGCATCCCTCATTTTTTGCAGCCCCCACAGACATGTCTCACTTGGCACTCTGACGGGGGGGAACTATCATTACGCCATGCCTTCTACGTTGGACTCCATGCACATGGAACACGTATGCTTGCAAAGAATTTGTACAAACAGACACACGTGTAAGCTACATGAAATAATGGACCAGACCCTGTGCATGGATGCACACTGAATCATGGTCTGCTGCTCAGCTTAATGTTTGACTACAGGGTGCAGAAGAGTGATGGATTATTCTACATGCACACGAGGGAAAAAACGATAAGAAAGCAAGTGTAAAACTGCAAGGTAATGATGTTTACTTTTCTTTCTTTTCTTTTTTTTTACAGTTTTACTAATTTATTCTTAAAGTGGATGGATCTGCTCAGAAAATGTAATACATTTCCAGTAAAAATGGTTCATTTGATTTCTAGTTATTACGAAAGTACTCCAAATTGCCGAGCAAATCATTTGAAGGGCACTTCTGCAGATGGTAAACGACATGCAGCAAAAATGGAAACAAATCAAGGGACACAGAATGACGTTCATTCCCAGGAATAAAATAAAAACAAAAAAACAAAATGCTGGAAATATTATGACCATAAAACAAAACTTGAAATATATTTCTGTTTTACCGAAGTGACCAAAACAAAAGCTCGTTTAGATATGATTACGTTGACCGACTTGACATAATAAGACACGTTTTGTACAAGTCACAACAGGAAGAAGCAATTGCTTCTACCGGTACATCCCCGTAAATAATTTCCTCTCGGCTATTAGTCTGCATTTAGCTTCACTTTGCATTTAAATTAGGCTTGTGAGAGGACACTTTTTACAGAAGCATCAAATTTAATTGACCAACATTATCATTGCTTATGGAAAACCAATTTAGAAAGGATTAAGTCAGAATATAGACATAATCACCCTTCATTAAATTCTGCACAGGAACACAATAGAAGCAATGAAGCTGTTGCAGTGCGTAAAAGACACTGCTGAAAATAATATTTTAATAGGATTTCTCATTAAAAAGACTCTCTCCATTAGTCTTCTATACTACTTTACCTAATTTAGTGTTGCTGAGACCTGGAGTCAATCCAGCTGAGCGAAGGCAGGATGCATCTAAGGCAGGGGTCGCAATGTAGAATTGCGGCTGCAGGTCACCAGAGCTGCAGCCGATGACCACGGCTCAGCAGTCGTCCGAAGCCGGGAGCTTCCTGTATCTCTGACACAGGAAGACTGCGGTGCAGTGAGGCGAGAACACAAACCAATATTCATTCTGAGAAAGCTTATTATATTTAAATGAATAAAATCAAATGTTTTGGTTCCTTATATAACCTTTTAATGCAGAGTTTCTCTTCTAAATGCTAAAAGCTGTGATCAGATAGATCAAAGATCAGCCCATGAGTCGCAGGTTGTTGTGATCGAGCTGCCAAAGATTAAGAAATTCACATCATCAGCTTCTGGAGGCTGAACCAGATGTAAAATAGGAGAAAACTTGGGTTCACTTGGATGGAGATGAATTTAAAAGACTGTTGACATTTCTAAAAGTGTATGAGTAAAGGAACATAATCCTGTAATGTTACCAAGCAGTCAGAGGAGGTGAACATTTTTCACTTAAATTGTTATTTTCTGTTACGTGACCCAAACTGAAAGACCTGCTTCCAATTGAAAAGTCAAAATGTGAAGTCTCACTGAAGTCATGACCCCTTTAAGTCTTCATTTGTAAATCTGTAGTCTCACTTACCCTGTAACAAACCATAAGTCGCCTGCAGCATCACTGTGTGTTCTTTTGGGGTCGAGTATATTTTAGTTTCCAGAGGTGCTACAATTGGCAAAAATAACTTTTTGTTACAGCGTTTGACTGATAAGGTTTCTATTTCTGCCAGTGTCACACAATAACACCTGATTGAAATGTTCTTTTTCAAAACGCTGGCCATCACTGCTCACCTGATCACATTCTCACCAGGCTGTTGCTGATAAACTGGTAATTACAGGAGCGATTGGAGTCCATAAGACATATGAATCTATTAGAAATCTGCTCTCGTGTCGTAAACTGTAATCAACACGGTGTAATCTTGGTTCTGTTTCCCCCTTCTTCTTCCTCAGCCTGACCTCAGTTGACCCTGGTTGCATCCAACTGGCTCGACTGACTAAAAATAAAGATAACTAAATGAGCCGCAAAAGCACTTGTGAGTCAAAGCAGAAGATTCAAATAAAGGGAGAGAGAGAGAGAGAGAGAGAGAGAGAGAGAGAGAGAGAGAGAGAGAGAGAGAGAGAGAGAGAGAGAGAGAGAGAGAGAGAGAGAGAGAGAGAGAGAGAGAGAGAGAGAGAGAGAGAGAGAGAGAGAGAGAGAGAGAGAGAGAGAGAGAGAGAGTGGGTTCAAATGAGTAAAATAAAATTAAAAAAAAAAGAAACAGGCTGACATTCAACTCTCTCTGGTATTGTCGAGACATGTAATCACGCGAGTGTGTGTCCAAGTAGTGCCGAAAGTAAATGTTGACTATTTTATGGCAGAATTTTCTAAAAAAAGGCAGCATTTATTATTCTGGCTCAGCTGCAGGGCAGGACCTCTAATGCCTGCTGGATAACAAGGCATGTTTCTCGAAGCATGTTTTTTCTCCCCCCCCCACATAATGAGGATTGGTCTCCCCTGAGCAATGAGATGTCCTGTTTGCATTTTTGGGCTGGTACCCGACTGGCCTTGCAGCGGAGGAAGAACCAAACACAGGGGCCGGCTGTTCTATTTAAAAGTCAGAGGAACAGGTTTAAGCATGCCGACAGCCTACATATACCATTAGCAATGTGAGCAATGTTCCAAAGCAAAAGGAAGCTGGCTGAGGAGATGCTATCGCAGGACGCACACTCATGTTTTCATGCCATTCGTGTCCCTTCGCTGTCTCAGTCTGAAGCCAAAAACCTCCCTTACCTATCTTCTCCTTCAAGCTTGTCCCTCCTCCACCCATGCAATCACATCAATCATTCGGGCTTGTTCTGTCCTTCTGTCTCTACACTGTAAATCAAGCGTGAACTGACCATTCAAGATTTGAACAAACATGCAGGTAAACAGGCTGAGTTGCATCAGAAAGCAATGCTGAGGTGTGTCTTTATAATCTCAAGTCTGACTGGCATCGAGGAGGTGAGCATGTCAAGGGACTTGCGTGCAGTACAGGAATTTAGTAACAAAGGAGGACAGATGCCCCCCCCCACTGCTGGCTTGTCCCATTATCTCTGAAGCCCCTTGGGATCACCAAGAGGGCAATTAGAGAATGAAGCTTAAGCTGAGCTGTAAAACTCCACTGGTTATATTTTCCTTTGGGAAGCAAAGTCCCTATAAAATAAAATCATAATACTTCAGCACATTGCTCCAGAGAATGAGGCATCATTCAGTAGTAAGATTACGCAACCCAGTTCCTCTCCTACATTTCCTTTTCTCGGCTTTATCTCCAATCAGCATGTTAGACCTTATTACAACATGCTTTACATGGCGCCAGGGGCTCAACCCTCTCGCAAAGCCTTCACATTACAGTCTTAGCAACAATGAATCATTATGAATTCATTAGAAATGTCACAAGGGTGAGAGAAACAGACTGTTTCAGTAGCAAAATGTTTTTATTTCTTCTCCATGATGCTTTGCCAGGATGTGATTACAGACTTTTACATTTGTAAAGCCCAGTCAGAGCACTCTGGTGGCCACTGAAATTCTAAACTGTGCTCTTGTGTCATTTCTATAAGAGCTCTGGACAACAGAAAGAAAAGCAAAAAGTGAGATTCACACAATAATAATTCTTGCTTCATGAAGCCAAATAGTTTACTGGATTTGGGTAATAACACAACAAAGCTGCAGGTTCAAACTGGAATAACTTTTATTTATTTTTAACAAAATGTAAGTAACACTTTATAAAGTATCCATGAAAATTCAACAGCCCAGAGTGTTAAAAATGTATTTCAATACTTAAAGTCAGACTAAACCACCCTTATGTGAGATTTAAACATGATAAAAAAAATCTATTTTCTATTTTCCCATTTTTATGTGTTAAGAAATCTCTAAATGCAAATTCATTTCTCACTGGATTTCAGAAAAAAGATTGACTGCATGCTATTGTGCACAACTGTATAATGTATTATTTGCAAAAAGAATATTTAAAATAGGACTTACCAAAGACATTGTGTATATGTTTAGCAGACAGGAAGAAACAGGAAAAAGCATAAAGTTACAAGATACAGTCACTAACCCCAGAAAGAGTCAAAAGGAATTAAAATACCCCATAGAGGAATTTAAATAAAGGTCACTGTGTGCACATATGTGCACTCCAATACACATGTGTACACGTACGTGTGTATATAGCATCATCTTTCTTCCTTTTATTGTCAGATTGTCCCATAAGCAATAACAGAAGGGATATAGCTGTTTTTATAAAGTTGTGCTTTAAATGGAAAAAGTAAAAACATGTTTTTCCTGCAGCACATTTGTACCAAAAAATATGACCGCCGCTTCAACAGGTGCAGAAAAACAGGCTAATCACTTCTAGTCACTGTGCCAAATATAAGAGTTTTTAATTTTTCTGGCCAAGTTTTCTTTTATCGGTTTCCTTACACTCCATACTTAATCACTGCAAGAACAATAATGACACGCAGGAAGCTTATCTCTTACACTGCACACTATCTCCATAGGAGGTAACACGTTATTCTTTTTATGCTTTGTGCTAAATATGTAACACGTAAAGAATTCACATTAGGATGGAATCTGTCTTGTAAAGAACTAAAAAAAAACAACCAAGTCAAATATGCCACACTAAGTCACAAACAAACTCAGATCAGTGTGGAGCCATGTCAATTGGGCCCCAGCGTTGCCAATAATAGCAGGCATTTGCAGTTGGCTGGTGTTTTTTGATGGGGCGGTGATAGGCAGAGGGTTGGAGCAATTAGAGGTAAAGGCAAAATGCCTTAAAAGGACATGTTGGGGCTGCGCAATCAAAAAAGTGAACACAAACAAAACTTGGACTGAAGGTAAAAAGCAAAACAAACAAAACGGCAGCGTTCATTATGAAGGAATGTCTCAACAGACTCCCAAACCTATATGAGACCCACGTCATTTGTTATAAGCTTAATAATAACATTTTCCCAACTTTCCCATATTGTATAGCATTGAATGTGTAATCGCTGTTTGAAACACAATATTTGCTCAGTAAATGCTGCGATTCCTTTCAACGTAGTGAGACAAAGTTCAGCTGGCCTTTTGTCACAAGCAGCACAGAAATTTGAATGTTGATGTCAAACAGTCCTGATCTCAGCAGATACATCCTGTTAAGAGTACGGGTCCCTTCAGGCCACAGCCATCCTCCAGGGACTCATAATAATAGTTCCAATTAAACAGACAAGATTAATATAAAATTCAAGGACGAGCTGAAAATGCAGAGTTGATGCTTGAAAGGTTATCTCGGAGGCTGCAATCTAAGAAAAGATTTTGTTTAACATTTAAAGATCCTCAACATCTGCAGAATGCATGATGTGTCAAATGAGAACCTATATTGGTCATCGACTTTCTGATATTGTAAAATGACCTTTTCTCAAGCCTCTCAGACATCATTTGGGACTCCCCCAGTGTTCGTGAATTAGCTTCAGGTCTTTTTGTGGCCTGGTGACATCAAGCTGTGTTGCACGTCTGCCACATGTCCAAGACACACTCAACCATACACACTTCAGCAGAGACAGTCAAACACAAGTACGCTAAACTGAGCTGAACCTGAACTCTCACACCAGTTACTCACTTCATAACTGCTCTGACTTCAATCAACCGACCTCAGAAGGAAAACGGTTTACTGAAAAAAAATACGCTTCTTACCAACAACCACAAGTTATTATCTGGCTTCTTTCACTGAGTTTCCCTTTTGGACAGCCAGCAGGTAGACAGACTTCAGTTTCATGATAAATCTACTGCCTGCTACATGAACCTTTTGGGATTCAACATTTTAAAGATAATAAATTGTTCAACAAATATACCAAATATTTGAATATCACACAAGCAGCAAAAGCTTGTAATTCAAATGACGTTACAGTGAGTGGCCATCAATCCACCTTCTCTGAGCTGGAGCCCATCCAGAGGTGCATATTTCTATTTTTGAAGTCTTTTCACCTTTCCTCCCTACAGTTGAACTCAAATATCTGCACATTCCACACCTTAAATTTCCCAAACAGTCTTGCTACTTGATTTTAACCTTTATCAGGACGAGTGAGTGTTGGAAGCCATTGACGGTAATGGTGGTGAGGTTACAACAGTTGAATGACGAGTGTTTTTGTTTCTACCAACGTTCTACCAACGTTTAAAAACATTTTGATGTGCTTTGAATAAAGAATTGAGATAGCATTACCAGTTTCATTTATTTATATTTATTTATATATATTTATATATATATGATAATATATGATATATATGATATATGTATATTATATATACATATATATATCATATACATATACAGTATGATATATATATATATATACATCCTGCTTCGTGTCAGGGAAGGTGGATCACAGTTCTCCCCTAACAGGTTTGTTGTTATTGCTGAGCAGGAACTACTGTTTTTGTATCTACGATTAAAATACAAGAAGTGTGACTCACTTTGTGTTCAGTGAAAAGCCGCTGACAGAAAATGTTTGTTAAAGACTCTAAACTTTAGTCTTTGGCATGACTCTCAGGACTTAATCAGTGAAGTAGCTTTATTTACAGAATAAATATTACAGTGCAGCGTGGCTGCCAAAGCCATTTATTATTTAAACAAAAGAGGCTCTGCAAATATGGAACACAAGTTGTTCTTGTGTCTACAGATTGCATTGTCAGTATGGAGAAAGATTGTATACGCCGCATGAGTTTGAATTTGGACACTGGCTGGGATTTAACAGCGAGCTGGCAGCGGTGGACACGCTGCACAGCTGAATGTGTCAAAACCTTAACAGGGCCTTGTTCATTATCCACCAGCATACCGTCTCCTCTAATATATTAAAAATCCAGTGTGATGTCTTGCAGGACACATGCGGCTGATTTAGCTGCACTGAGTTATCGGTTAAGTGAACACGTAGAAGGAATATTTGGAAAATATCTTGAGAATTTGAGTAGGTTGGCAATGACTGGGTTGTTTTCTGTCAGCTTATAAATTATGACAGTGATTAAAGAAAGTCTCAAAGAAGTTAAACGGGCAAACTGAAATCTATCCTCCAGCAAAGCGAATGGACACAAGCGGATGTATCCAGGAAAATATTTTATTTGCCAAAATTTGCAGCATGTACAGTATTTATTGTTTTATTACATGAATGGCTCCAGCTATTACATTTTGAAAGTTTTTTTAATGCGAGTTTAATGATGTAATAACATTGTTCTTAATGTGTAATTATGGTAATGACTAAAATATCCTTTTTTATTATTACATTGAGGGCCTTATTACATTTTAAACAGGCCAAAATAACTTCATTATTAGCTACACTGTTGGTTGTTACATACCTCTTTCAGGTATATATATTGTTTCCTGCAGCTTTGACTTTGTGACTGATCATCTCCCATATTGTGTTTTCTATTTATTTAAGGGGTGGGAATGTTTCTAACTTATCACTCTGATAAGTTTGATATTAACAACTAAGTCCATGGTATCAGGTTACATTTTGTGGTTGTCGCGGCCCACTGCTCTCCCCAGTCACTGTATGGCAAACAAAAGCAAATCAACAAGGAACTTCTTTTGTTTCGCTAGACTCACGCAAACCCTCTTTCAAAAAACTTGTCATGTTTGTATTATCCTTAGTTTATTACTTGCAGAATGCACTCAAACTGTGAAGATGACGTAATCACAGGTTTATGAGTAGGACTCGACTTCTATATTTCTATGTGCTTTGTCTTCTTCGGCATTTTTGGTGTGTTTGGTGAGTCATAGCGACCCTACAGGCCTGGCATGTGTACTACATGCCCTGAAGCCTAGTGTTGAGCCGTGTTCATAGTGAGGTGTGGACAGAATTTTTTGGGAGAAGGCTGGGGAGAAAAAACATAGTTGTTTTTTCATTGTGTGGCTGTACCCTAAAAGAGCAAACTATTAGACCAGATCTCAGCGAATCAACCCTCAGTCTAAATAAACGTGGGGTTCATTGGAAGAACATATATTAAATTCAACGTGGTACTGCATTTTCTTTGTGCACCAAGTAGAGTTGTGGAGGACAAGTGTCTCCATGTGTGTTTGGTTGGGAACGTTCATTCCCACTCACAACACACACACCTGAGATTATCTGTGACGATCTTTCCATGGGGGTTTCTCACAGCTCGGGTCACCAAGCATGCATGCTGAGAGCAATGTTTACATACCCAAAGAATATAGATTTAGTGTAAATGTGTTCAAATGTTTATGCTTGTCGGGTGAACCACAGCAGAAGAATGTGTTTCATAGGGGTTGTGACTCTTTAGAGGTACTAAAGGTTAAGTGATGTGGGTTCAAATTAAGGTCAGAGATTGAGATTAGAGAATTAATAGAAATGATGTGTAATGTCTGCAGACATTTTCTTTTTTTTAAAAAACAGAACAGGGATGAACGTGTTGAAGTGGGAGTGTGGGTGTGTTCGTTTCACGTGTTTTATCGGGCGACGGTCAAGGAGACGGCCCCTGATTACAGTCCAAATGATCTGTGGCCTGGACCAAACACACAACGGCTGCAATGAAAAACAGCAATTTACAAGAAATATTAAGGGAGCTTTGCTTGTGACCCTTAAAATACAACAAATGACTTGGTCTGTAATGAGAACACTTAGTGTGGGCGGAGCGGTGCAATGCGAGCTACAAGGACGTGCCTTGAAACACTGTGGCTGGAGCACTGTTCACACACATGCTCATGACAAGTCGGTGGAAACATGTGGTTACAGCTGTACGACCGCTGAGGATGCAGGCCGGTCAAAAGGGGTTCTGTGAGCCCAAATAGGGGCTGTTTATGTTTCTATTACACAAAAAAAAGGGCTTCTTACATCTCAATTAATACATGTTGGACGTCATGCAGCTTGAGAAAATGGGTGGTGCTCTGCGTTTATTAAGTCAGCCCCAAAGTGCTCACTCAGACTGGGCTGGGCTTTGACATTAGTCTGGAAAATGAGCGTGGAGCTCTCCCTCTTTCAGAGTCACTGTAAATACTGGAGTCTGTCAGCTTGTCACTCGAGGTAATGCCAGCACCGTGTAATTTTTCACTCAGGTTTAGAATATCCCAGCCACACAGGGAGAGTTCGCGGAGTAAAATGGCTGATGTGGACTGATGTAAGAGGTTTTGCTTATAGTAAAATTAAACACTCTCGAAGGTTCAATTGAGTCATAAATAGAAAGCAGGCTTACATTTAGAATCTTATTGTATCTGAAGCTGATGTGGGAGGGAAAGCAATGACTGAACAACTAATATATTACTACTTTCAAGATGACGACCGAGTTAAAGTTTAAACAATTGTTGCACACAATTCTTCTCCACTGGCAGAACGAGCAGTCATGCCCAACAGAAGTGAAAGTCCCTTCTCCAGCATAACGCCGCACTATTTAAGGTTTTGATCTTGTTTTTAGAAATGATTATATCTGGTTACATCCATCCTCATCCTGTTTTATCCAATTCAATGTTGTAGGGCTCACGAGCCGATCCCATCGGACTACGGACGCTACAAACTACCCTACATATTCATATTTATGTGCAGTTAGGAGTTACCAGTTACCAAGAACACGTTTCCTTTTCATTTCTTTGTCTTAACTTTGGAAGGAGATGTAGCATCTCAGGGAAACCCACAAATGAACAGGGAAACTTCACATGGGCAGTTTATGTTTTCAGGTTTTATACAGCAGATGACTGAAGTCACCTGGACCTTAAATCATTGATATATATGACTGTATGTACTGTTCCTATTTTTTGCTAGTACTTGGTATATTCTGGATGTCCTTATTGTTTTGTATCTGACTCTTAATCAGGCTGTTGACCAACTTAAAATCATCCTTAAATATAGGTTTAATTCCGTAAATAAATCTAAAAAAACAATATGTAAACATTGTTGGGTTAGATGCATCACAAACTTCCACTTGTGCGTCGGTCCTTACGTGTCTCATAAAAGCTTGCAATAGGTGGAGGATTCGTCATGCCAAATGCTTGATCGGATTATGTTTGGTTGAATTATTCTAGACAAAACAAAACTTTTCTTTTTCTCTTTAAATTAATTTTGTCTGTAGATTACGCATTAAGCACTGATGTAAATATATATATATATATATATATATATATATATATATATATATATATATATATATATATATATATATATATATGGTTTTATGAGCAAAATACATCCTTAAATGCACCAAAAATACTTTTGAATAACTGAGGAATGAACCATATTTATAAAGGTGCAGGTAAATGTAATATGTTGAGAATGCATTTGTGTAATTACTGAATATATGGCATGTGAAAAATAATTACATCCCACATGGAGTCGCAGCATTATGGAGCCATTCTGAATTATATGAAGAGACAGAAGCAGTAAAAGCCTCTAATGGTTCTTTAGAATATTAGGAAGAAAAAAAAAGAAGAAAAAAAAGAAAAACCTGTCAAGCAGCATGATAAACTGCAGACGCATGAAGCCAGCCGGAAACTGTGGCTATTACAGGGCTTTTTTTTTTTTTTTTTTTTTTTTAAAGACTTAACACTTGTGAACAGGGCTATAAAGAACCAGGAATTCATTTCTTTTAAGGTTTGTTAAACAGAGTTTTCTCTCCCATATGTGCCCCGTGCTATTCTTGGTGCCCATATTTTACGTCTCCACGCGCAATTAACTACTCTGTTGTTTTGTCTTGCATTCTTCTTTTGTTGTGACAGGACTGTCATTGCTTCGGACATCAAGATGTCCCACGAGGAAAATATCTATCTTGAGGAAAATATCTATCTTGCGTGTTTACCTGACAATGAATTTTTACTCGGTGGAGGATCTCGACTGAACTGCCAATGATATTTGAGTGAGATCACAGTAAGTGGTGAGTAATGATGACGATTAATGTATTGTCCCCCCCCCCCCACCAGATGGTGGAGGCTTAGTATGCTGCTGGCACTAGCTGTAGTCCCCCAGGACGAGACGATCACTTTACCAGAGCTTTTCTCTGTCTGTCTCTGTGTCTCCCTGTGTGGCGCCAGAAGCCGGCACTATTACCTATTTCAGATGATAGGAAGCAAACCAATTCCTTTTTCATCAAGATTTACAGCCCGTGCTAACCTTTGCCTTCAAGTGACTGTTTCCCTTTTAAACGTAGTGGCCGACCTTGTGCTTATATATATTTTTAATAGCATGTTGTAATGGTCATCGGCAACAAAGTCGTAGATTTACGACCTCCTGAAGACCTTTTTCCTCCCGACAAAGGATTGCCAAGTTTGATCATGAGCGACCGGAGATGATGTGTATTTTTGTTTCATTGTTTAAAAAATGGAAGCATCAACATGGTTTTTATTCATAGTCTCATGACCATTATTCATGTCCAAAACAAGCTGAACTGAAGATACTCAGTTCACTCGACTAGCCTGTACAAGGACTAATATTTACATTAGCGGTTAGTCAACACAGTGTCCTCTATATTATTCTCAAGGAAAACACACATAAACTCTGAAGGTTTTAATACTTGAATGCAACAATCATCAGATTCACATGTATAAAGTCTAAACTGTCGCAGTATTAAACACAAAAAAGAAATCAGATGTAGTTAACATATGGGCAAAAATCAAAGTCTGATTTGGGTGGAATGGACACTGACATGACAGAGCGGATTAATGAGAAACACTAGAAAATTCTGATCTTGTGCAAGAAAATGAGTAAGAGGAATAAGGTAATCCATGTCGCACAGTCATGCCACTGTACGCACAGACTTAAAGGAGCAAGATAAACAAACAGTCATCTGATGACGACCCAGCCACTGTGACTAATTGAGTAAGTAAATCACAAATCAACACAACGAGCTCACTGGGATCGCCTATCATTGAACACGAGGTACAACAAGACAAGGTCAAAACCTTGCGTGGCGCTGTCGTGAAACACAAAGGAACTCAACTAGTAAAGGTTAAAGGTTGTTATTGTGTGTATATACATGTGGAAGCTGATCTACTAGTGAGACATGCCATAGAATGCATCTGGCAGTTTAGCACTTTGCACTGTTCTGGAAAGTGCTGAGCCTCAATTGGCTTGTCACAATGCTAGAATACTACAAATACTAGAATAAAATAAAATAAAAAAATCTTGTGCTAATTATTGAGATATAATTTCTCATAATCACATAAACACCATAGTATTTGGCTCTTTTGCTGTAGCATCTCTGAATTCCATTTAATGTGTTATGCACCCAATAGGTCTTGTCTTGTAAGTCATATTTAGTGGGGTTTTTTTTTTTCTTTTTTTGGTAAGTAACATTAACTGTCACTCCCAGATTGGCCTCACCAGTCACACCCCAAACTGTTCCACTCATGGACCAGATATCAACGAGGGCATGTCATCCATGGTCGACACCGACCATGGATGACATGCCTGCTGCTAACATGTTGTATTTATATATACATATATATATATATATATACAATGGCTTATCTTTGTCAATTGATTTTTAAACCCTGAAGGACACCTCAAGGTTCAAATAAGCACCTATTATATTTATTTCCTAAAGACATTTCCATCAAAATTAGTTCAGTATTTGTCATTAATGTAAAAAATAAATAAAAAACACACAAAACCTATTTTTATTCCTTTATGTACTGCAGTTAATTATTAATCGATGCTTAAAAGTCTCAGCACACATCTGTAGAAGGTAAAAATAAGTCTTCTGCTGGGTGGGGATGTGTGGTGTGTCTGTAACACATCAGCCAAACTGTCTGACTTGAGCTGCTTCAGCACGGCATCCACACACTGCTGCTTGGACCCAGCACCATACCCACTACTGCATAACGCACTTTAGCCTAAAGACATAAAAAAAACTAAAAAATGCAGTTTAATTTTCCAAGATGAGTCCAAACATAACAAGATGCATGGATGTTACTTAAAAGGAGGGTTTTTAATTTGAAACAATATTAGTTTAACCCCACTGTGAAGCTCCTTCTCGCAGAATACAGTCAAATAAGTGATATGACTAAAATGTTATTTCATTTTTCCCATCTTGTCTCATAACAAATAGGATTATTAGCAGAAAGACACAGGGGATGTGAAATGCATATACAGTAATACACTGGGATTTCTCTAATTTAAGTTAAATTCTTGCTGCATTTATTGGGCTATAATGAAGAACATGAGTATATTCAAGAGGGAGTCATCTGAACAAAATAGTTGGCCTGTCCTCCAGAGTAGCTTGACACTGGTCTGGGATGTTTCTTGTGAGAGTGCTGTGTTATGAGGACAGAGGCAGTGCCTTAAATTCTCAGTATTCCCTGTATGCATACCCAGAAAAACCCCCGCATGTGGTTCTACTCAATACTTAATGAGTGTGATTTAACCACGACATGATAGTTGTGGAAGCTCAGGCTCTAAACCGCCCTCCTCTCACCTCTACATATGGTTTCATACTATACATATGTGCTGGGGTTTATCCCCCACAGGATGCAAACATGAGGACGACAACTTCTCTAGTCCAATACAACTTCATTTCCTTCTTTATTACTGATGCAGACTCTGATACAACATATTGTACAGGTTAGTATGTGTAATACAGGATAAATTAAAGCTAAGTCGTACTGTGGAATCAGAATTTCATTGCTCTGTGCCCATTGCCACTCCTTACGGACTTGATGAGCTCCTCCAGCTAATGGAGAGCTTCCTGTGCGACAAGGGAAAAAAGGTAGCTCGCAAACAATCTCGCGGGAGGCATTTGTAAATATTTGATGTCGAGAAAAGTCACGGCAGTTCATACAGCAGTGTGGGTGTCGCGTGAAGAGAATCATTACTTTATTTGACAGTTCTGCAGACATTGGACATTATGAGCGCAGCACAGATTGTGCAGTCAGATAAGAAGCAGCAAGTGGAAAAACTTGATTGACCCTTGATTGACATAAGTAGCGCCTGTGCTTTTGTTTAACAAGATCAGAACATTTGATGCATCTCTCGTCTCCCTCTGGAGTGGTAGCACTTCTGCAGATTTAAACAACCTAAAGGGGCAAGACTACTTTAAATAAATGACTGACAATCAGTGCTGCTGACCTCGATCAGCCAGGGGAAAAGGACATGATTGTACAGTTGTTTCCTTGTAAAAATATGATGAATTGCACTATGGATTTACAATACAGATCAGTCTTCTAGTGTTTTCTTTTTTTTTGTGGGTGTGTTTTGTAGCACATTGCAATATTCCATGTTTGACTTTTCTATAGAGAGAAAGGAAATCTTGTCCAGGTACGGTAATATACTGGGAGCGAGAATGAAATACTGGCTTTCTAAATCCCTGTGACAGTGCTGATGATTTACAGCGTGTCGCCATGAACTGATCTAATCCCATACTGTTATGCTCAATGTAAACCGGAGTTTTCTCTGTGGGAAGTATGCGCCTGCTGTTAAATATGTCTCCGGGGCAGCATTTCACACACAATGGGGAACAGGTAAAGCTGCTGCAAACAATTTTGCTCCTACATCTGGTATGGCGGCGTCCCATGTGA
Source organism: Blennius ocellaris (assembly GCF_963422515.1). Classification (NCBI taxonomy): domain Eukaryota; kingdom Metazoa; phylum Chordata; class Actinopteri; order Blenniiformes; family Blenniidae; genus Blennius; species Blennius ocellaris. The sequence goes on from NC_137656.1 coordinate 20,189,368, forward strand.
AACCACATCACGTATATAACCACTGACCATCGTGGGTGAATTAGCCCTTTATGTAACACTTACTTTCTTAAAAGGTCAAATATTCAACATCTTCAGCACTATTACTCTTATCAGCGAAGCATTGTGAATGTAAAAAGTAATTTTTGCAAACGACTTACACTATTATTAATCACCATGAGTACATGCCACTATTACATTGGCTGTATGTAATGGTGAGAACGCTGTCACGGCTGAATCCACTATCAGCAACTCGGCTCGTGCCAGCTGCTGCGCTTGACTAGACTCGGACCGGGTCCAGGTCACACCAGTGGCATCTTCTCACGCAAAGACGAACGAGCAGCTGCCAAGCAGTCAGTTCCACAGCGGCGGCCTTCATCTATAGAAATGCTGTCAGATGGGGCCTCGTAAGTCATCAAGCTTAGAAAGGCACTCGTGTTTTGCTTTTGCCTGCTTTTTCCCCTTTGGTGAATGCACTTACAAACTCCACAACTTCCTGTCAGATGAGTGACAAAGTGACCCAGCCTAGGGAAAACAAAACATGAAAAAAATTAAGCTAAAATCGGGTCAACGGGAAGTGGGAAATTATGTATAGATGGCGAAGAAAGGCTTGTACCGATACAATGGAATTTGTAATCTGGACTCCGTCTCAGGACAATTTATTTATAAGTCACCGCTGGAGTTAAAAGTATATCTTCAAAACACCTGTAGGTAGTGTGCAATTTTGTGAATGGAGCTGCGTTGCTTTCTTGTCAGAAGTTCGATAAGAAAACGGACACTATTGGAACGTAGCTGTGTTAAATGGAAACCAAGATTTAGCAGCTGGTGATGAAACAAACTCACTTGGTTGCTTTATCTATCTATGACTGTATGCAAATAAGGAGTTTTGAAGAAATGTAACAACTGTTTGCAGTCATTTGTTACAAATGTATTACTTTTGTCAAATTAGCAACACAGTAGAAGTGTCAGTCGGGTTTTTTTCTGTTACTTGCTCTGACGCATGGGAAAACTTTTGGAGTGCTGCAGAGTTACTGTCTGTCTCTTTGATGTTTAATGAAAGAGTGTCAGCTTTGGTATATGTGTTACAATGTTATCAAACTCCTGTTGACTGGAGAAAAGTACTCTCATTAATCCTGAAATATGTCGGGACAACATGTAAAACTATAATGGATGAATGAAGTTCATTAGCAGCCTTAATTTGCTTATTCCGCTCAACACGTTAGATAATTGCATGTTTGTAGTTCACCACAGCTCCGTTGTTACTGCTTCTTCTTGTTATCGTGAAATATTCTGTGGGTACAGAACATACAAGGAGCAAATACAAGAGAAACAGACTTTCTAAATCCCTGTGACGGCTCTGATGATTTACAGCGTGTCGTCATGAAGTGAACAAATCCCAGACTATTCTCTATACTATACTTGATATAAATCCGTGTTTTCTGAGTTTACTGCTAAATGCACCTTGAGAGCTGCAAATTATTTCACACAAGATGGGGAACAGGTTCGTCTTCTTTCAAGAACGACAAAAATTCCGATTTTTAGAGCATCTTCCTCCAAGAAACTGATGCAACTTTAACTGAATGAGTCAGACTGAACTACAGAGGATTCAGCTAACACGTCAAAGCAAAACTACACTGACACAAATATATGCACTTTTTTAAGGCTGGCCTCATTGACAAAGACAGTTCTCAGTAACCTGAGCCTTACTTTCCAAGTAAATACTTTCTCTTCGCATTATTTATTACATATAGTGAGTTTCTACTTTTCATTATGAAGCAGGAGGGAGAGCAAACCACTATTCTGAGTAACTGCAGCCAACCTCTATTTTCAGTGACATGCTGCACGTATGATGTATACAAAATCAAAAGTGAAAGAAGAGGCGTTGTTCAGCAATGATCTGAAACTCCCTGTGAAGCTCCTTCAACCAGACCCATAAGCATTTTTGATAAGTTTTATTTCCATCTGAAAGGGGCCATTTATCTCTGGTGGGCGGCGTCTATATGAGAAAATATTGTCATTGGTTTTAAGACGAGAAGGTAAAATATGAAACAACCCAAAAAATGATTACAAACTTTAATCTTGATTTGAAGAAGTCCATTGTTTACTTCTGATAATGAGAAATAAAGTACTTGGAAAAAGGCACGGAGCGGTCACAGCTGCAGTTGTAGAGCCGACCAGACCAAAGAAGGAACTGCTTTGGTGACAAGACAGCGAACCACCAGTGGCTATCTGAGACGAATCGCATGAAAGGCATTTCGCTGATTGTTCTTCCTCACTGCGATGGTTTGAGTAATAACGAGATAGCAATCTATTATTTTCTTTTACCGCTTTGAGTCGAAGAGAGGGTCACTTATTTCCAGTTCTCTGCAGATGGGTTGCCTCGTGCCTTGTGGTCAACAGAGCTGACCACAAACTGCATGACAAATAAGCCTTTTCAGAAGTTTAGGTTTGTGTTATTTCAGTGGCGATGAAAAGGTATCAGCAGCAGCTCATATTGTTAGAAAGTCCAATGACTCTTTTTAACAATGCTGCTGTTCAGCAACAGAACAGAACAGAACAGAACAGAACAGACAAGACATAAGACCTCCCCATTGTTAACGGCATCAGGTGACAGACGGAGTTAATGCATTAACAAGTTTAACGTAACTGTTAACTTCAGGAATGAAGAGCTGATGATCATAATTTACTTCCTAACTTGTGTCTCTCAACTTGTGTTTCTGTAGCTTTGGGAGCAACCTGTTAGCCGACATTTCACTCAACCCAGTTCAGCTGAGCGTCCGCGTCTGTGGTTATGTTAAACGTTACATGTTGCAGGTTATATGCATGTGTGATCGTTCACATGTGTGCCGTCGTATCAGGTCTGTGATCCCTGTAGGGCTTCCACATTCACAAACACACTTTTCAACTCCTCCCACCCCGACTTCAGCCAGAGTGTGATTAGAGCCAATGAGAGAGAGAGAGAGAGGTGGGGGGGGGGGGGGGTGCAGCCACTGGTGCACTCTGCTGGTTCTTGCAGCAGCGTCACTGCCTGCTTGATCTCCAAACAGTTCAAGTGTGGGTCTATGGCTCGTGCAGGATTCTGCTGAGAAGCAAATCCCATATCTAAATGGACAAGCCTGAATCTTCTTCCACAGAACTTTTTTTCTTTTTTACTTGACGGCTTCTACATTTAAAAAAAAAAATTTTTTCCCAATACTTTCAAATGATATGGTGTTGTAGACAATTTCAACCAAAAAATTATTGGTGAACATGTTGCTTTGTCTTCAAGAAGATATCACACCTCAGGATGGAGAGCCACTCCTCTCTTTTGGATGCTTCCAAACAAAACTTTAAAACTGTGAAATGTAAGCAGTGACTGAGGAGCACAGAAGCTGTCTGTCGTGAGAAGATCTGCATCAGCTTTTGATTTGAGCTGAGTAATTTGGAGGATGTTTGAGGAGAGAGAACAATCTTGACTTGTGAAAACCACTCGCCTCCAACGTCTTGAGCGCAACTGGTGAACGATGGATGGCAACGTGAGCACCTTTGTTTCGTTTGGGACTAATGTGACGGGACCCTACCACAGAGCAGGAGGACCCTGGATCCTGGTCATACTGGTCATCATCATTCTCATCATCGTGCTGGGAAACATGCTGGTGATCCTCGCAGTGGCTCGAACCTCACAGCTACAAACGACTACAAACATCTTTATTATGTCGCTTGCATGCGCGGACCTCATTATGGGCGTCCTCGTGGTACCTCTGGGGGCCACGATAGTGGTGACGGGCAACTGGCAGCTCAGCGACACTTTCTGCGACCTCTGGACTTCTGTGGACGTCCTCTGTGTGACGGCGAGCATCGAGACGCTTTGTGTGATTGCGGTGGATCGGTACATAGCCATTACAAAGCCGCTACGGTACAAGGTTCTACTGAGTAAGTGGCGTGCCAGAATAATTGTATGTTTAGTGTGGGTTGTTTCTACCTTAATTTCCTTCGTGCCAATTATGAGGGGGTACTGGCGGGCAGACAGTGACCCCGAGGCTCTGAGGTGCTACAACGACCCGGCGTGTTGTGACTTCGTAACCAACACAGCCTTTGCAATCACATCTTCAATAGTGTCGTTTTACATTCCGCTGCTAATAATGATTTTTGTGTACGCAAAAGTATTTCTAATAGCAACCCGGCAGGTCAGGCTTATTGATAAGAGCAGGATGCGATTCCAGAATGAGCGTCCAGCACTTCAGATACAATTTGGACCCAATATGAACAATATCCTTCCCTCGGCCTGTGTGGGATCTGGTAATTATAACAGTGCGGACAGGAGGAAGAGCGCCAAACGGAGGCCGTCACGGCTAATGCTGGTCAAAGAGCACAAGGCTCTGAAGACACTGGGGATCATCATGGGGACCTTCACTGTGTGCTGGCTGCCGTTCTTTGTAGCCAACATCATCAATGCTTTCAACAGAGACGTGCCCGCGGAGTGGCTCTTCAGACTCTTAAACTGGCTGGGGTACATAAACTCCGGCCTCAATCCCATCATCTACTGCAGGAGTCCAGAGTTTCGTACTGCGTTCAAGAACTTGCTGGGCTGTCCGTGGGTCTCCACCCCGTGGCTCCATACTTTGTATAAAGAACTGCAGACTCTCTGCTCCTGCTTTCTATGGAAACCCGAGTCAGGGGCAGAGGACTCGTTCCAGAAGCCTCCAAACAGTCGGAGTGACGGCAGCGACAGCCTGTCGAGCACACAGGGAAGTAGCAAAAGTGATGAGGCCTCTCCCGGTCCCCTGCGGTCCAACGGCAGCACGCAGTTCAGCGACTTTTCAGAACCAGAAACCAAACTGTAAGTTTCTTTTGTCTTATCCTATCATCACATTTCACACGTTTTGCTTGACTCTGACAAAGAAAGATCGCCGTTTTAAAAAAGCATGAAGCTCGACAGCTTTGACAGTTGTGGCTCAACAGTAAGGCTTTGTGGTAACACGATGATGATGATCATCATCATCATCACAGCAACTTTCAAATCAGTGGGGAAAAAAAACAATCTTTTATCAAATCTCTTTAAAACTGAAAAAAGAGTGAGGTACATCAACGTTTCACATCTTTATTTTGAGAGCTCCTCCTTTCCGTTTTTTAAGGTTTTTTCCATTAATTCCGCAACAAATATCTCTTACATCAGCGGTGTATCACATGACAGACTGAGGAGCTTTTGTCGAAAGGTTAGTGTAAAGTCAATGTCATGGAGAATCAAACAATTACAATCACTCACTGCTCCTGGAGGCTCGAATTCAGAAGGACCAAAACACGAGGGTGATAATGAAGATATGACTGCGCATGTGCATGGTGTTCAATGCAACACGAAGACCATGACAAATAGGAATAGAGGGGGGGAAAAAATGCAATTTCAATGCTTTAGTTGATAAAATACTAATTATGTATAATGTATGGCTTAAGCATATTGCAAACTCCAGCGACCACATCAGCACAAAATAAGTAATGGGAAATTTTTAAAAGGTTCTAAACCCAAATATCAAACATCCAATTAACATCTCTGTACATGGGATTATTAAAAAAAAAAATTCCTTTTGCAAATTCAAATCTGCAAATCAGTCTGGTTTCATGCCAATATTCAAAGAATAAAGACATCTTTTAGTCATTCGACAACAGTTCAATATTTTTTTTAAATACTGTTATTTCTACAACCTGATTATTAATTATTTTTATATAACAGAAAATGTAATGGGTAGCTTGTTTTGTTGTGTTGCAGTGATAGGTGGTAAATTACATCTGTATTTACACATCAATAACACTTGATTCAACGTCACTATTGCATTCAATCCGACATCACAGACGTCAATGCTCAGCTTTACTCACTGATCTAAAAAAAACAACAACAATGGGGTTTTTTTTAAGATGCAATGTTCTTGAAGTGTCTTTGTTGATCAGCTGGCTCGAGCAGATCCACCTGATTGGGAGAACCACATGGTCGATCTGAGAACATTTGGGGTTATTAGTGTGGCTCTCTGCCTGAGAGTGGGCCTCCGTGAGCCCAGCCCAACACCCCCTGCAGAAGATAAATCTTTATCACTGAAGCACAAGACTTCCCCCCCACAACCAGAGAGGCTGTTTACAAGACTGACAGGCAGTGAGCCGCTGGTGTTACTGCAGGTCAGCAGAGTTTTGACAACTGAATATTGGATTCATTGTCGTGTCAAAAATGGAATAACTAAATATCACATTATATATGGTCACAAACCAATTTATTTCCCAAAATGCTGAATTACTGTTTTATAGCCATGTCATCATAACAGCCAGATAAGAGAGAGAATATTATATTATATTATAATTATATTATTTATATGTTATAATATTTATCAATTTCAGTTAATGTTTTTATCACATCATCAATAAAGGCTTGAAATGCAGTTAAGTATTTATTTGAATTGATGGCTTGCATGTTGAACTTTTATTATCAAATGCGTTGGAGTCCTGCTTCAAGCCATAAATCCCCTGCTGGAATTTTTAAATCCATATACGTACATTGAATTTTTGTTATGTACATAAAATCACAAGACACATTATTCACCTTCAGCTCGTAAAATTTAAATCCACAGCTTGCAATTAAAATCTATTCGACAAGTGGCACAACTCTCAGACTACGGTCCCTGCTGTGCCACGCCAATTCCCACAAGTGAAGCAGTGTTATGGACTCGGGATGTTTCCTCTTTAAACATTTACTCAACACGCCTTATTTCATGTTTCTCATCTCCTTGCATGACAATGATTCAGTCGAATTTCACAGACATAATCAATGGGCCACTAAAACAGGACACATTTACGGTCATATAAAAGTTATCCTTAAAAGGAGTCTGGTGTGTCCTGCAGTAAATCTGCCCAAGGGGAAGGCTCAGCAGAAACTACCGGTACTTTCAACAGGATTACAAATGTAAGTGACATCAGCTGTCCAACAGTGACTCAGAGGTCTGAGGCTCAACAACTGCTTTGCTGAAAATGAAAAATTGTTCCAAGTACAGTCTGGACTATTGAAGTTGAAGCTTAACACTACAAGTTATACCAAAGCTTGAGATCACGTCCACCTTCAGGGTCCATTGAACCAGCAGCATAAAGAGACATTCAGCACTTCAGGACAACGTGCAACAGCAAGGTTGGTTATAGCAGGAGACGGTGTGTTCTGATAAATAAAGAGAGGTACAAGTGCTTGAGATGAATGGTTACGAGGAAGGCAGGCTGCGTGGCAGTGCACAGGACAAACATTATCAATAGCTACTTTGTTTTCAGAGAAACACATGCTGGCATATCAGTGGTGCCCTTATCAACATCTCCAGCAGCCTTCAGCTCCTGTCACGCATGCACCGCGCTACACGACAACCACAATTTTATCCAGATTCCCAACCGAGCGACTCCCTTTGTACAATCTATATGACTCCCAACTCTATTATTCACGCAATTATTTTTATTTCAGGCAAGACTATAGTTCTGTCTTGTTGCAAGGCATATAAGCATGGTCATATATATATATATATATATATATATATATATATATATATATATATATATATATATACAGAGCAGCACGTGTTTAAAGCTATATATATATATATATATATGTGTGTGTGTGTGTGTGTGTGAAGAGCAAGCGGTAGGAAATTAGCTTATTACTAAAAGAATGGTATGTATATGAATGTGTGTGGATGTTTCTTGGCTCACGTGTTTTAAAGCTAGATGTTACAGAAAGCACAGGGAGATGGTGGAGCATGGCAGTTGCAGTGTAAATACTAATGCAGCTAAGTCACAATGCATGTCTCATTTCGCCAATTCATTGCATAAACAGTTCAGACATACGAGTTAACAAGTCATAAAAAACTAACTTAAAAGGACAATGTGTTCAGAAGCCTGCGTCTCAGGATTACACTGTATGTTACTTAAGCGAGTTGTTACAATAAGCAAACTGAATGTTTGAAAGTACAGCATGTGGTGGATAAGGTGCACAGAGGAAACATGTAAACAGTTGTCTGATTGTTCTGTTAAGCAAGGATTGGATTTAGCATTGTTAGCAGCTTACGGCCCCATGTGATTCCAATATATGTGTGTAACAAGGCATTGCAGCGCAGTGTTTATCATTACGCACACATTAGAGCGGTAACTTTGCAGTGACTAATGCTTTTTTTCCAGCACTATGCAACCCGGAGCTTTCCTCTGCTGTATGCTAATCAGATCCCCATACCCGGTTTCACAAGCCGGCTTATATAATGTGAGTTTACTCAGCCTTGAGCAAGGTCAGGCCTAAATGAGCGTGAAGCACAGAGCAGGGTGAAGCAAAAACATGGCGGTGATGACCTGTGGGAAGTCCACGACGCCCCTTTTTTTTTTCAGGCCCACGATATCAGAGGAAATCACGGTGTGTGACGGTGTATAAATAAAGGCATCAGGGATTAAGGTTTAAATTGATTAAAAATAAACCAATAAACCAGCACCAGATGCTTATTTCTTCAACAGCGGCTCAGATCGATTTTTAGCATTATTTATGCTTTCATCATCCAAACTGTGGATTTCCAGTCAAATGCAAGCTATCAATACTCACTATTTATGAATGCATTTCAAGCCCTTTTTCTTAATAGCCTCTAGCCTATTACAGAATTTATCAAAAAAGTGATTCCAAGAAGCCCGATTTACTGAACCTCGCGGTCGTAAACTATTCAAACAGACTTGAAGTTGGAAATATAAAAATAATGTGCTAAAATCTATAAAATTACAAATTCAAGTTTTAAGGGGATGAAAAGTCTTTAGACTCACACTGTAAATCATTTGTCTATTTTGGCTCTACAGTGAAAAAAAACCTAATGAAGGTAGTTGAAAGGTTTTCTTTGATTAGCTCAGCCAGCCGTGATACAAGCATTTAAGGAACCTTAACCCAAGTTTATAAATATTATAATTGTATCTGCTCGTCCTCCATACAGGCTCCCTTTTACATGCTTGGTTAAAAAAACGGTTTTATTATTTACAAATAAAACCAAGACCACCTTTGTTGATGTTGCTCGGTGCAATATTGTCTTCTCAGATCAAAAACTAGATGCTCATATCTTGTTGATAGGAGATTTATGTCTGTTTAATTTCAAGATGAGTATATTTGTTATTTATTTAAAAAAAAAAAACAGATAGCTGTATTTCAGTGTTTTTTTTGCAATAAAAAAAAAAAGAAAAAGAAAGAAAACAATAAGCAGAGTGTGACCCAGAGGCTCATCAAGACCAGTATGAAATACATCACCACCCCTGAAGGTTTCTTGCTCACTTCATTTTCCAAAAGCATCATGTTGAAATCATCACCATCGACAGGGCTTCAGGCGAAAACTGAAAGAAATAAAGCAAGGTCACTTGTCTTTGTTACTGTGGGAGAAAACGACAAACCCCTGCATATTTCTGTAGCTCACGGTTCGTAGCAGTTTATGTCTTCCTGTGCAGACATGTACAGTGGATGTGATAGCATCAGAATTCCTGTCCTGATCGAGGAGAGAAAACTTTGGTTTCATGGAGGATAAAAGGGATGAGGGCAAATATGCAGTGACTTTTTGTATCCACTAAGACAGAAATAGATGTATAAAAACGAAAGAGTTGTGGCAGTGATATCACTGCTTTTGGTCACAAAATAACCTGAGAGACGACAACCTGCTGCGTTGGTCTTTTTCTTTATCAGACAGAAACTGAAATTGAGTGCAGGGTGTGACCAGAACAGAGCAACAAGTCATACTGTGGCAAAAAGACAACAACTTTATTCATTTCTTTGGGAAGGAGAGCGTCATGCAAAGTCATGGATGTGATTAAGTTTATAAAAAAGAAAAACAAACAGCCCACCCTGGTAACTATATATGCTGTTTTTTAAATAAGAACTGACAAACCAAAACAGCACTACTACATTGCTAAAAGTAGTTGTGCTGATCCCCCCCCCCCCCTGTTTTAACACCTTGAATATACCTTAACCCTTGATGAGATAATCTTTAGATACCCAATGATCTGAAGTGTGTAATTTGTATGAAATAAAACATGTTGGAAACCAATATAGCGACCAAAATCGTACATAGTTTACAAATTCTAATATATAAAAAAAAAATCACCAGATGAAGTTCTCACTGAGTTTCTGTAAAAGTTTGGCTCCATGCTCTTGAGCACCACTGTCCAACTATATAATGTGCTTTTTGCATGTGTTTCTTTGGGGATTTTTTTTTTTGGTCGCAAAAAATACCCGATGATGACGACGAATACTGTTTGTTGACGTTTTTTATTGTTTTTTCTTTTCATTCTTATACACAAACAAAATTCCAGTCAGAAACGTCCCACTTCAAATAACCAAATTAACAATATTAAGTAGAAGTGTAATTATACGTGTATAAGTGTATAATTATACTTTAACAACCACATTTTAATAAATGACGACAGCCTAATCTGGATCATATTTTTACGTGAAATGCACCAGTGAACAGGTGAACTGACTGGACTGAATAAGAGGGAAGAATATACCAGCGGCTGCAACTATTTCAGTTAAACCGTTTACAATATTTGTTCAAAACAAGCAGGCAGAAATTTAAAAGCTACCAAATATGGTCACCTGCTAAATAGAGAGTTGGGCCCTTTTGAAAAATAAGTAAATATATAAAATAAATAAATACAATCAAATAGATAAATAAAGGCTGTTGGAGACTTGATGCATAGTTGAATCACTGCAAATTAATTAGTTTGTGTGTGTAAGATACTGAACATCCTATGGAACATCTTGCATGGCCACGATCCCCTTTGATATGTGCGACTGGGAGAATTTAACTAAACAGGAAGTGCACGCAATATTTGAAATCTATTCATCATTCTTATAGGAACAAACATTTTATATTAATTTAATAAAGTTTGTACGAAATATATGTCAAAGATATGGCAGGGTCCTGTCATTTATTTCAGCCCGTTTGTGTGTGACGACAGCAAACTGATGTGTTTGTTTCTCTCCAGCTTCACTTTGCAGGAAAAGGACGGATGAACTGTAAGACTTCAATGTACAGAAGCAAACTTCATTCTCCAGCTGTTACTGTGATTCCTGCAAAGTCTGAGCAGCAGTGGAGACAAGCAGAAGAGAAGACCGACACCGACTCTGGGGCGCAAGGAGAGGAGTGGGGGCCCTTTGCAGAAACAGCTGATTTGGCGTGGACAGGAAGAGGCGACGCCGCAGGGGAAGCTCCCGGTGTTACATCCATCTCCATCCAGGGTGCAAAAGACTCTCTGTTCCCACAGAAGACAGTGCTGACAGCTTGAATCGCATGCCTTTGGACATGGTGTTTGTGGCCAGTGGTTTCAAAAGTGTCAACATCAAACTGATTTTGTACATTATGCTATCTGGTAAGTTAAGTATTTATAAAACGCTGAATCTGTAGCAAACGACAAAGATCGACTAATGCATAATTCTGGGAAGTCTTCACGGTGAAAATGTAATTTCTATCACACGAGTGTGATCGTGCTCAATGAAATGTTAAACTATCCTCTGTTGAAAGTCTTTCTGTCTGATTCTCTGAAGAATAGTTGTTCAAATTGTTCAGGTCCTCCAGGTCTATGATCGACTAAACCGACGTTGTGAAATAATGGCTGTTGAAGTCTCAAGCAGAATGAATTACGACTGACATCAATCGATGGACAATTTGTGATGGAAAAGTCGTTCTCAGTCGCCAGAGCTTTAATAATGAACAGAGCAAAGCAGACTGAAGGGTTTTTACCACGCTACAGGTCATTGAAATCTCTTTCCTGCGCTGAAATGGTCAAAATGAAAAACTGCACATGTTGAAGAAAAAACATTTTAACGTTTAACAGACCTGGGAAACTGCCTCCTCCTCTTATATGTCACGACACTGATCTGAATTTTAGAGGCAATCTGCGAGGTTGCAAGGATAAAGGCCGGGAAGCCTTCATCACGTTCATTCTGAAAATCAAGCACTGGGCTTCACTTTAATAAATGAAAAACTTCAAAGTCATTTTAAAAATGTATTAACTTCACTTTCTGTGTCTATTTCTGATGTTTTTGAGTGCTCACAGCCATCTCATGTCCACGATTCACCCAAATGAAAGCTCAACGCTCACGTCGACATGAACAAACACACAAGAGCAGGAGTGTTTAAAATAAAGGACATTTCTTCATGGATTCAAAAACTGACGCAGTTCTCTCTAGCGTGCTAATCGAATTCAGCCTCCTTATATTCTCCCGGATAGGAAACATTGCTCGAGAGAAACACTACTGTTAAACATGATCACTAACAGCAAACAGTGATCGCCCTATGTTACATCTCGTTTTAAATAATTCTGCCCTTTGCTACGTGACTCTTCACTCATTCAATTCGCTATCACAAAGTGTGGGTGGTTAAGATTGTGAAAAGGCGGGTCTAATCTCAGGGATACGTTTTATTTAAGTCCATATATGTTTACAAACTGACATCTTTTAAAACTGCTTTTTAAGAAGATCATTATGGGTGAAGACACGGTACAATATGGAATTAACCACGTTCATTTCGTTTGGTTTAGTTTGAGGCAAATATCATTGAGTCACAAATTTGATGAAACCCTGAGTCAGAAATTAGAACTTGTACTGAAAAATGAGATGCATTGAATTCATCCTGAACCGTCTCGTCACATGACAATATGATCGTTACCTTGAACAATGGAACAAATGAACTGAGCAGTGATGATGACCAATAGAAGAGGCCTCAGGCTTTTCTAATGTTGTGGCGTCTGTCACTTTCTCACAATCTCCTTGTATCATAAACTGCACATAAACGCAGCAAAACAGGCTTTTATAATATATATTTTGCAACCAAACCTCCCCCCAATGTTTTTTTTTTTTTTTTACTTTAGTAAGTGCTTGCACATTAACACTCTCTGAAATGTCTGAAAATAGGAGCATAATGGTCATGTTACTGAAAAACTTTGCCCCAACATTATCCATTATTTTCGATGCAGCGTTTCACCATATTTTTTGTCCCATTTTGTTTTTGGCCGTCTCGGCTCCAGCTCTCCTCACTCAAACGGACGAGTTGTCATCGAGCGCCGCACCAGCCTGATAACGTGCCTCCCATTTTGAAACAAGTGTGCTGAAGCGGAGAGGCATCGCAGTGTTTTAATGGACTGAGGCCCCGTCTGACACGCCATCTGTTGCTTTACAGAAATTGAATATAACATCGTCTAACACTGGTCAAATGTGCTCTTGTGCACAGAATCGCCACCGAGGAGGAAACAGAAGTCCATGAATAATGTAGATGATAAAAACTACTCAAAACTGACAGTTTTGTTTTCTTAGAATTCCCACATTTGAGCAGAAGAAAGATTTGTAACATTGAAAGAAAAAACTACAAATCCTCAAAATGAATATTATTTTTTTGTGTGTGTTATTTGTTTTCTGGAAACAGAAGATAGGCAATAAAGGATGGACTTGCTGGGATAAAATGTCAATGAGCCACATCATTACAGCGTATTATGGTTTTATCAATGCTTTAACTCACTGACTGCTCGATATTATATTATGCCGTCTATTCTTTATCCACAATAAGTCATGGCCATTCAGCCAAGCAGAACAATTCTCAATGACATTAGCTTCAGCACTTACAATCTTTCACTTCAGCAATAAAAAGTATTTTCTACACTCATGAACGCTCATGACAGCAAAGAGCATCACTGTGGAGGTGAATATTTTCCTAAAATGCCCGCTCATTGTTTTCATTGTAAAAAGGTGTGTAAGGAATAATGTCTCCAATGCAGAATTGAGGAGTCGAGGACCCCTTGGTCCACGTTGGGTATATTTTAAGAAGCCCTGAGAGGTCCTGACCTCCACACTGACACACACTGTTCCACAACACTGAGCAAAGTAAAACTGCAGTTGAAACAAGCTGTACTCTCTAAACAGCCCCTGTGTTTCCCAATGTTATTTCTGTTAATCCTCCACCCACCAAAACCCTATGTCATCTCTGACTCTGCTACTGTTTTGAGCGGGCATCCTCTCAACATGGGAGGAATTTACAGGATTTTGCGGGCTTTGAGAAATAAACTAAGAGTAAAGTTCAAGGCATAGAAAAACAAACTGACAAACATTAGTTCTGCCAAGAAGGCTGTGTGACTACTGGAATATCGTCCAGTGAAAAAAACAAAACAAAAAACAAATACAACAAGTCAGAGTGGAAACAATTACCCTGCCTGAAGTGAGGCCACACTCTTATCAGCTGATTCCTGTTACGATGTTTTCCATCAGCAGGTTCAGATTGGAATGGAGAAATGAGAAGTCACCACTGAAGGTGATGAGTGTGAGTGCGATAAGATATTAATGCAGTGAGCAGAAATACATTTTCAACAATCTAAAATGTGGCTCATGTGGGTTGATCAATGACGCTGTCACACTTTCACGTGCTTGCGCGGAATTTTATGTCAGTGGTAAACCAGATTACTATACATGCTCAGAAGCTTCCAAACAAGGTAAGTGTTTGCGTGTGTGGATTTCAAGGCATGCCCTGATCGGATCAACGCCGATTTCAGATTTCCTCAATCGATCAGTTGCCGACCAGCTCAGTCAATTTTTTTGACTACTGATATGAACTGAGCACCGTATGCAGCATGCCTCAGACAGCCATGTAACTACGCCGCTGCAGCAGCATCATCAATAATGATAGATAATACATCCGAAATGTTGACATATTTCAAAGTAAAAGGCCATATGCATCCATAGACCATATGCAATACCTGCAAGAGGGATGAGGCGGAAGCATCATCGTTTTGTTTAATTCAAACAATCTGTCACGATGTCTGAAAGGTAAACACAAAGCCATGTTTTGCCTGCGATGGAGCAGCAGCGCCGAGATCTGAAGTCTGGAGTGGTGACCTCAGAGTGGAGACTGAATGCAGTAGTCTGGAGTTTGAATGCTCTCCAGAACTGAAACGACTTTATCAATGCACTATGCCATGTGGTGAATGAAGAAGGGTAATATTCTCTTTAATAACAAGGCTGTAACCATGGTGAGCCTTTGAACTGGTTTGTCCTCCCATCTCAATCTTAAACTTTACATTTCAGACATAGGCTTCGAGTTGTACAACTCAGTATGTGACAGCATTATTTAAAACGAGAAGGGGCCACAAATAGTTGAGCCTCACGTTCAAGTGGATTGATTTTAACTCTTCAGTTTCATCAAGCAGTGTTGTTTACGTAACAGTTTCTTGGGTCTTTTACACCAGAGTCTGTGGAAGAAACATCCAGGAGATGATCAGGATTTTCCTGCAAAAAAAGACTCGGCAGATGAAATGTCACAATTTTAGAGCGGTTTTTGTTAAATGACTACGTCCTGCGGTGTGGACCAAAGTAGGTACTGCACAATTTGTTGTGGCACCGGGTTTAGAAGGTGAACAATTTGGGAATAAACAAGTTAATGTTATTTTGTACGCCATAAAACCAGCGTCGGGTTTGTCTGAGTGACAAATAGCGGCATGTCCTTCCGAAAGGCCAAAGTTCTGGAGATCAACATGTCATGCAAACTTTTCTACACCAACACAATTAATGACAGTGTGAAGAGCTCTACCATCCAGGAGAGGCTGAAAGTAGACCCGCTACTCCTCCACATCGAAAGGTCCTGCTGAAGTGGTTTCACCAGCCACGTCTAAAATAAAAATTTGAAGTCATTATAGATGGAGTTATAAATTAACCTGCATCAGTTAACGCTCTAAGAACCAGTCCCATGTTGCAGCGACACTGGACGACACTGAACTACATTCTGGCTCTTTGGTTGTACCATTAATTAAATAATTAAAAAAAAACAACCAACGTTTTTTGATTTCCAAAAACAAACTGCATACTTGGCCTGGCTGTACAATTCTTGAAATGATACTCACAAGAAAATGCACGGAAAGACAATTTCATGGATTGCAAAAAAAAAAAAGAAAGAAAGAAAAGATGCTCAGGACAATAACTGAGAAGAAAATGCCTTTAATCTCACTAAAATACCTCTTAACATAATCTAGTTTGACACCGTGGCAGGATGCAAACTAGACTTCCATGAAGTGTAAAGACAAAGTGAGCATGAAAAGTGAGTTTTATTATGTTTATAAATTCAGAGTTTATGGCAGAGGTGCTCAGGGTGCATTTTAGAAATATGCTTGATAAAGCACAAACATAGCAATCTGTTCAAATATTCCGAAATGTAGTTTGTGACCCCACTGTACCCCCCCCAGGAAACACATTGTAATACACAAAATACATCACAGTCAAGGCTCTGCTATCACTTTGACAATCCCACAGTCATCTCATTTTTATGTAGTGTAGATTGTTAAATCTAAAAAAAAAAAAAGAAAGAAGAAAAAGGAATGATTAAATAAGTAATTAATGCATTGCTAAGAAGTACAGAGACGTTACTATACCAGTATAGATCAGAGACAAGATACCTCAAATCTAATCAGAAACTGAACCGGAGGCGAAATCACAGCAATTAAGGATCTAAACCTTCAGTATTTAAGATTATGAAAGACATGAAAACAAAGGGATTAAAACGGCATGAAAAGAATAATGAATTAAGTGAAAACTTTGTTAAGATAAAGGTAATGAAGTAAGTCAAATCTATTGTTTGTTCTGAAGCGTGTACAAATAAGTCTTGATTTAAAAGAAGTGAGAGTGTCAGCAGTCCTCCAGAGTTCAGGAAGTTTGTTCCAGTTGAAGAAAGAAAAGCTGCTTCACCTCGTTTGTTTCTGACTCCGGGAACACTGAGAAAACCTCTTCCTGAGGACCTCAGGGGACTTTGGATGCTTCATATTCTACTCCAGACGTATTTTAGGCCCGAGACCATTGAAACCTTTGGAGACAAGAAGCAAGATATTTTTCTAAGAGGTCTTGTAAAAGGGGACGTCTCAGTGGAGGAGCCTCTCACCTCGTCGTATACAATCACCTGTTCCAGTCCAACTTGGTTCTTTGGAAAACTTTCTGTGCGGAGTTTGCAGGTTTTTTCTCCCACTGGCTATTTGGCGAATATAAAAAATGGATGTGGCCCACAGGAATCTGTGGGATTTGGTCAGGGAGGGGTAAACTCTCTGTGTCCAACTAGTAGTATAGATCCAGTAGATGAATCGCAGTAATAAGTCAAAGTACCACAACTTTTCTGATTAGAAAATGTTCAATTGCAAATAAACCAGGTCCACTGCTGTGTGTACTCATCTGTGTTTCCTAATCAATGTGACAAATGCACTTTCTCGTTTCATTTAAACTTTTTAAGTTGTCAACCTGGAAGTTTCAGACATGTTCTCTGTTTTGATAAAGTTCAAATGCAGTCAGTTGTCCAACGCCAGCCTTTTACCGGTGAGCTTGTCCTGAGCGAGGAGTCACCGCAGTTGTCTTCAGGACACATGCCTCTTTTAGAAGGCCAATTTAGACCAAAAAAAAAAAAAAAAAAAAGTCCTTCTGACACTAAAAACACACTAAAAGCCTTACCAGGGAAGTTTCCTAATTGAATCAGTGGCACTGTAATTAAATGAAGTATTGTGGATTCATCCTGGTAACGCGGCAGCGTGACTGAGGCTCATTCCCCTGGGATCAGCTGGCAGCCTCAGACACGGCTTCCTCTTCCTCGCTAACAACTCCGTGATGTAAACAAATAACGCATCAAAAGCTTTTCTCTCAGATCTGAACAGGCCCGGGAATCACAGCAATCCTCACTGTATCTTTTGTTTTATGACTTATCTGTATTGCTCCTCAGGCCAACTGTGCAAACACAGATAACCTGACATCGCACATGGATCACAGCTGTGGCGACAATAAGATGCAGATTGCATGTCTTTTTTTCCCCCAAGAAACCTACACTTATTTTTCTAGTCAAAGCGTTGCTTCTTTTTGTCTGGAGGCCAATGCCTTCTTTTCTGAGAGGTGAGATGGAGGCTGACGCTTAAATAACTCTTGTATTACATATTATCACTAACTGAAGAGCCTAACTGGCTGCTTTGACCGTGTACTGCCCTCTAGTGCAGTGATTTGTGATCTCCGGTCTTAAACTGCACTGCCTTCATTGAGTAAGACACACTGCTTCTCTCACAACTAAAGGGGGTGTACCCCAGAAAGACCTGATTCCCATCAGCATGTGAGCTACGTCATAATTCAAAGAGAGCTTCACAAAAGGTTCAATACGTGTATTATATTTCCTTGTGTCCCGCAGAGTCAGCGCTGAACAGAATGGGATTAACTTTAGCTTGGTAGTAACAGCATGTACATGAATATCTTAAATAAAATAGGGGATGAATGTGTTTTCATTGTCGTGATGCTTACCTCCTGTGCAACTCATCAGCCACAACGACACATCATGCTGGAGTTGCAGGCCATTTTTAAAAGCTAAAAGTGAAAATAATCTTATTCTTGTGTGGCTGTAAGTCATTTAGCCTCCTTTTCTTCTTTTTAATAGATGACACCTTCTGGCAGAACTTTCCCTCAGAATATAAATTTACTGACTTGAAGAAAGATAAGCAAATATAATAATGTTATTCAACTAGATTTTTTTATTTTTTTTCATTATCTCGAGCCCTACGTGATAACCAAGGTGTGATTTGCTGCTGGGAGGTTTCTCAAGGGAATCCGCCTCAAGCTGTTCTCCACACTTCAATTATTTTTACCACAGAGGAGGAAAACTCTTCAACCTTTGCCCCTCAGACATTTATCGTGAATTTGCCTTTTATTCATTCTGCATCACATTCATTACATTTTTATGTTTATACACATAGTTGTATTGAACTTGCCAAGCGTTGTGTTGTGATCGTATCTTCATCATTTTCAGTCTGTCAATAATTTCTTTAAAAGACGTCACTCCCTTCTGCTTCTATCACAAGTCTCACCTTGGATATCTTGTTGGAAACTGTGATGTTTACTTCAGCAATCGCTGACGTAATGGTTCTACACTGTAGGGTGTTATTTCATTATATTGCAGGAGTTTAGATCACAAGGTTTTCAACAAACTATACCTTAAAATCAACATTGCATAAACTTGCTTGATTTTGGTAAAATGCTGTTCAATAATTTTGCCCCACACACACACACACACACACACACACACACACACACACACACACACACACACACACACACACACACACACACACACACCTCGAAGATTGTTTTTACTCACATTTGGCTTGAAAATAAAGATAGCGTTTTGTCATGTTTTTTTTTTTTAACACATATAATTAATGACTGTTAAGTTTATTTTCTGTCTTCAGCTCATTACTGTAAGCATCAGAAAGAAATGTGAAAGTTATTTTACAAGTTGTACTTATAAAGTGTTACAATACAACAGCAAAAAGTAGATCAGCTCAAAGCAGTGAAGAGGCTGTGGACAAGAGGTCTTATTCATTTTCGTGACACTGTGTGCCCACAGAAGCTCTCTGGCGCCCCCTAGAGAAACATGTGTCACACCCACCATGAAAAACCACCGATCTAATCAAGGAAACAGAGAAGCCCTCTTTTATACCAGCACAACTGAAGAGGTTGTTTGATCCCTGAAATCACACCATGTATCAACAGACCTGCTTCATTATGTACAAATTGATCATCCAAAGCCAAATGTGCAGAAAATCTTTGGCAATAACCGATCTGGAGTCCAGGTGGACTCCACACATCAACGCTTGGGTGCAGTTACTAGAAGCTGCCCTGGCTGGCTCTCTGCCTGTTGTCTGTTAATTAGAAGTGGCTGGAGGTCATGTGAAGAGCTTCCAAAACAAACATAATGAGGACATCAGGGTCCTCTTTGAGCTGATTTGCTGTCGGTGTTAAAAGCTATTCGGAAACTAAATAGAAGCCATGTGGGGGCCTGATTGTGTCCTCTCGTTAACTGAAAAACGGCTCCTGTTATGTCCAGAGAAGTGTAATGATGGAATTTTCTATAGATTGGAGAAAATGGCATCCCCTCTCGCACGAAACGGTGCAGAGGAGTACGTGCAATTTGAAAAAAAAGCCAGGACTTTAATGTCGACTGATTATCTCAGACCTCGGTAAGGCCTGTCTGCTGCATTTATCCTCTCAGTCAGCCTGTTAAGTAACATGAGTAAAATTTACTGTGATGAATTTGCTAAGTGCCCCCAACGAACCGTGTGCAAGAGTACATGATTGCAAGGTTCCTCTAGTTACATAGAAATGGCCTTTGCATGCATTTGAAGGAGAAATAACAGACAATAAAACCTGCATCTCTCACTTTACGTAACCCCCCTCCCCTCTCTGCTCCTCTCTCTCTCTCTCCCTCTCTCACTCACTCACTTTTAATATGTGCATACAGCAGTCATAATATAATTTATCTCATTTTCAAGCTACCATGTTTGTTGGAGCGTTACTGTCTTCTAGCGTCCACCTGTGCAATAATGCAATAACATCTGCAATAAACGCCATGTACTTTGAAAGTAGTACATTCTGATTGCATTACAATGCTCATTTCAGGTTTATCCAATCCAGGGCCAGGGGGCACTGGAGCCAAACAATGGGCGAACACAGAATTGACCCTGGACAGGCCCAGTCATCAGAGGAAAAAAAAACATGGGCAGCGTCACACACACTCATTCACGTGCGATTCAGGGTCACTTACCTCAAACATGTTTTTGTACTGTTTGGGAGAAAGCAGTGTAAGTGGACATAACCCACACATGCAAAGGGAGAACATGAAAACTGTGGCCTGGAAGGCCAGTCCAAAACTCAAACCCACCACCAATTTGTTAATTTCTCACTTGATTATACTACATTTCCATTGATTTCATAAATATTTGCATTTATTCTGGCCTGCTATGTACACAACATCTTTATTCATGTATTAATTGATTGACTTAAGTTGGTATTTTGACTACCTCTGGCGTTTTCCTACATATACATCCAGACCTCTAAGACTGCTGACACACTCACGTCTTTTAAATCAGGACTTAAAACACTGTTATTTGCTCAGGCTTTTACTTTATTTAATGTAATTTGAATGTCTTTCTTAATTGTTTAAATGGTGTCATAACTTTAATCACTTAAGCTCCTTAATCACCTTGTTTTGCCTTGTGTCTAAATGCTGCTATAAACAAATCTGCCTTGCCTATTATGATGTTTTCTCAGTTCACAGATTTTAAGAGAATGTTTCTTCTTAAATATTCTCAGTGATAAGGAGTCTGTGTTGCACTGCTGGTGTGAGTACTAAATAAATAAAGCATGGTTGACTGATGGAGTTAATATTCGTCCACGCGTCTTCCCACTGCCAACACTGCAAGCACTGATCGGCCACCAAGCAGAACTCGTCATAACACCAGCTTGTTTGGTGAATGGAAAAAGTAAACTCACCAGAGAGAAGAGAATTAAAGGAGGGACAACGGTCCCCCATCACCGGTGTTGCCATGGCGACAGCATCCCGTCCAAATACGTGCCGTCGTCTGCCAACAGTGTTCAAACAAAGAGGCTGCGCTGATTAGTCCGACTGAGTTCAGGATGAGCCGAGCCAACAGCGGACCTGATGGAAAGCGGGCCGTCCAGCGTGGAGACGCGGGAGGTCATC
Source organism: Blennius ocellaris (assembly GCF_963422515.1). Classification (NCBI taxonomy): domain Eukaryota; kingdom Metazoa; phylum Chordata; class Actinopteri; order Blenniiformes; family Blenniidae; genus Blennius; species Blennius ocellaris. Next base: position 20,210,898 of record NC_137656.1, read on the forward strand.
TGTCCGTATTGACCAGCCCTCACGCCGCCGGGGAGAGCCCGCAAACAAGGCCTCTGTCCGCCTTCAAGAAGCACCTGCAGGCCGGGAAAGTGAATCTGGCAGGCAGAGGTGAGTTGTGCTCCTCTTCACCTGCGAACAAGAGCAGGAAGTTCCGCTTCCCCAACTCGTGATCATGACAGGCAATCATGTTGTTCTATTCGTCTGGTTGTTGTGTTGCATTTGCATAAATACGTTTATTGCTCTGTTGTTTCTGGCAACTCGAGACTCCACCCAAAAAAAAAAAAAAAAAATATATATATATATATATATATATATATAAAAATAGAAAAAGAAAAGAAGGATACTTTTTCATCTCGCTTCTAAAAGTTATTTAAATGATTAACGTCATGCTCCCCCTCCACTGGTTATAATTTTCTAAATTGTATCTGCTTTTAGTACCACTTTGAGATTTTATAAATTATTATTATTATTATTATTATTATTATTATTATTATTATTATTATAGCTAACCAATACTTTTATATGTAATTTTTTTAATCATTTTTTCCACAATTATATTTAAGGAAATTTCACGGGTGGAATTGTACAGTTTTACTGGTCAGTTGTATGGTCTGTGATTATTTCTTCTTTTTTTTAGGATAAGAAAACAGAAACAACAACAAACTAATATAAAGAAAACAAGCATAAACAGATAAGATTCATTACAAAAAGAAGTGAAAAGACTGAAGAGTAAATAAGTAAGTAAAAGAACCCCCCCCCCCCAAAAAAAAAAAAAAAACATTTTATATATTTGATTTTATTCACTTTTAAACATTTCAAAATCTATTCAAACTTAATGAACGACGCAGTTGCGTTGTCATCAGCAGTTGGACTTCCTTTAGGTATGACACTTCAAAAATATGCAGTTGAGGTTAATTGTTGACTCCAAAATGTCCAATAGGTGTGAATGGAAAAATTCCTTCAACACCTTCGGAACTAAGTGTTTGCTGAAACAGCCAGTGAGGGACGATTGGGTGAAATGTGACAAGAAGTACAAAAATAATTGTTGCCACTTCAGACATTTCACAGATTCTTTTAACTCATCCACATCCGGCATTTGCACTTTATATTTTCAATGCGGCATGTAAGGAAAAACTGCCAAGATGGCCTGCATGGCGTCATTGTTTTTGTTGAAAGTCGACAGTGAGGATAATGAGCAGGGTAACGCTGTTATCCGAAGAGCTGAATGTGTGAGTGAGGCAGCACAAGTGCAAATCATCCACATGATAAAAGCAACCCAGAATCCAGGTGAAAAATGGTCCAGAGGTGTATAATGTTTACCTCACAGGGGACTAATTCAAGGTAAGAGTAGTTTTGCATTTTTAAAAAAATTTTTTATTTCAGTCGTCACTTTTTAAAACCAATGCTCTATAATAAGTGACGATGAGGCACCAACTCAAAGCTGAACAAAGAAACTTAAATTCAACTTAAATGCATTAAATTCCAAGTTAAGAGTGAATTTGATGCCAGTAACAGAAACCTGTTCACCACTGTGCTGCATCACTTCCTCTTTATATCACCTCCTGGATAGAGCAGCTGTCGTCCTTCAGAAATCCTTTCATATTCTTGCATGACATTGGATTTCAGTTGCTCGAACGCTAAATGTCTTTCTGTATTTGTGTAATTCCCATGTTGATGGACATGTCCATTGTCATGTGAGCAAAACAAAACAAACAAAGATAAATACGACTTTGTTGTACAACAAAAGAAGAACGATTATTTTTGATCTTTATATATTGAATTACAACACTAAGATAAAGACTCACTGAGGTTGAAAGAAGTTTCTTTTGGGCCATTGCTCATATGGTTTGATGGTGAAATATACTAAACCTGGACAACGATGTTCATGTGAATCAATAACTGTGTCTTCTGACCTTCAGTATTTGTGAACCAGCAGCTCGAAGCTCTATGGAAACCAGGGACAGCGTGCTCAGAATCGAACATTGAAAAAGCAATTAAAAGACTGGAGGTTCTGTTTCCTTCCATCATAACAAGCAATTTGGTGCCGAGAACATGGAGTCAGCTGGAAGCTTGGTATGAAGAAATAAGACATTTTTTAAAAACAAAAAGCAGGAAAAACAAACCTCAAAATGGTCTCATTTTACACTTTATCATCTTATCTTTCCAATGGTACTGCACACTACATTTTGTTCTGAACAACAAAGGAGTACAATACATACATAGATACTTCTTACCTCATTGGGGGAAAAAAAAAAAAACTTACAGAAAATGTAGTTTGGAGACATTCTTGTACCGTCTCTGTGAAGATTTTCACTTCATCTTGGTGTTTAAGTTTAATACACGTTTTAAACATCTCTCATTCACAGAGTATTTCAGCGAGGACGGAAAGACGTACGAACCGGATCTTGTTGGAAAAATAAAGCAACAGTTAAACAATGACCCCACATTCCATCCAGAGTATCCATCGTCTCTTGGCCTGCGAGAGTTCAGTCGGCAAGCCACAGAGGTCACTTTGGGAAAGAGTTCTCCATCTGTACTGGAGAACCGGGTAACCACTAGTGTTCATATAAACCATGTCCCATTGCAGTGTATATGTTTATATATTTACATTTGATTTCACTCTCAAACGAACGGAGAGACACGACATCATCATCATGTCATCAATAACTCACATCAATAACTCAAGTCAATCACTTACACCTAGAGACTTAATACAACATCAGCACCACCTCGGGTCGTAACATGACTGGAGAAATACTTGTGATTTGCAGGTGTTTGGGGTCCAAACGCCCGGTTTCATCGCTGCAGTGCGTCTTGGAGCGGAACTATTGAAGCACCGGTGTGACGTTAGTGCTGCTTGGTGCGGGCCTGTTTACCTCTCCGCTCCCTGTGATGGTAGTCGAAATCTAACTTCCTCTAAACAACATTTAAAACTAGAACATGGAGAGTTCATTCTGCTACGCTCAAGGAACATACTTTAGGAATGATTTAGTTTAAGGTCCAAATGTGATCGAGGTAACTGTTGGGCGCTGCTACTCATGTATTCATCCATCGATCCATCCAGTCTGAGACGCTTAGTTTTTCCTTGTGATAAAAAGAGAACCCGAAACATCCCGTTATCTCTCAGTTTCTTTTTACTCGACCTTGAGATGTTCTTGCAATTCATGTCACTGTGGCATGAACACGATTCCTAAGAATTCAGAAGGAAAAAAAATTGTTTAAAAGAAGCACTGTGTCAAGGATCATGTACGAGTGAAATGAAGCAGTGAGACAGAATCCTTAGAGGAATCAGAGAATCCTTTGCAACCGCCACATACAGTATCTGTACCTCATTCACAGATGTTAAATATTGGATAAAGAATTGATGGTCAAGAAAAGAAAAGCATAGATGTGTAGGCTGCAAAGCATTCCCGTTATACACATTGCTGAAAATCTACAATGGGGATAATATACATGTTTGTTAACAGAATAGTGAAATAGAGTTTGAGGGAGAAAGTCACTGAACTGAGACACAAATAACCGCTTTAAGAACAGAGTATGTGCAAAGCAGCTTCACAGATCAGATACATTTAGTGTTCCGCACTAAAGTGAACATATAGCCCACAGGCTGAAGACACATATGAACGCAACATGAAACCATTTATGAAACACATCACATTCCTTGAGGACTCTTGAAAACTTTAATCTCAAAAAAGTCAACAAAAACAAAAGCTTTCTTGGCAAAATAAACTTTAAACTTTGTTAAAATTCTGTACAAAGTGTGCAACAGCTTTAGAATAAATCCTTGCGCCTGAAAAACAACAAAGCACCTGGCATGTTTTATTCAATGAAGTAAATACAAAGAATGAACTGGACACTGGGACAAATATTTATTTAGTAGAACGTCGAGGCGGACGGCTGTTGATGCACTAACAAAGGATTTAGCCATAAAGCTTCATGATTTTCTACATCTGATCTGTGTGGTTTTTCATCTCGATCCTTGCTGCAGACTCACTGGCCGGAGTCTTCCAGGCAGCAGGGATCCAAGACATCCGCCGGTATTGTTACTGGGATGACGAGCAGAGGGGAGTTTGTTTGGAGAGGCTTCTGGAGGATTTGGAGAAAGCCCCCGAGCGCAGTGCCGTCGTTCTCTCAGCATCCGCCCACTACCCGACTGGAGCAGACCTCTCTCTGAACCAGTGGGCTGCGATTACGCAACTCATCACGGTAAACGGACGTCTTGCTTTATGCTCCTCAACAAAAGGCGAAAAGAGTTTTTAATCTGTCCGTCTTCACTCCCACTTGGTTCGTCCTTTGCTCTGTCGCCGCTTTGTTTCGACAGAGGCGCCGGCTGGTGCCGTTCCTGCTGCTGCCTGCTCAGGGTCTCTGCTATGGGGACTTACAGCGGGACGCTTGGCCTGTGCAGCACTGTGAATCTCAGGGAATGGAGCTCTTCTGCGCTCAGTCCTTTTCACATTGCTTTGGACTATATGGTGAGGAAATTGAAAAAAAAAAAAAAGCCAAGGATAAATTATGTGTGTTTCATTTTCAAATTGAGTTTATGTGACATGTTTTATAGTGAATCAACACACTGTACATTATGTGGCGGAAGTACAGACAGTACAGTGTCAGTGTTGACTCAGAGTTCTTCTGAAACTGTGTGTTCACTTCCATTTCAAATGTCATTGATGTGAAGAAAAATAAAAAGTGATTGCATTAGTCTGTGGGGTCTTTTGCTACGTTGTGACTTCCCACTTCATTTATTTTTCCAATTATCTCAAACAAATGTTTGGGACGGTAGTTGTCCTTTTTGCATTTGTACCAGCACCGGGTCTCCAAGGAGAGACGATTCAGAAGAAAGGAATGCAGTGTTTTATAGGACGATGACGCAAATGATGGCAGGAGAAGATGTTAGAATTGAGAAATGAGTGTGTTTGCTGCAAGACTGAAGGTGTGCACACTTTTCAATGTGCCTCTGTTACAGCACACCCCATTTCAGTGAGCGTGGCATCACGCAGGAACCCTGTTATTATCAATACAATCAGGTGTGTTAAAGCAAGGACATGATGAAACCATTCAGGACTTTGACCTCCAGAAACTCCTGCCTCTGCTCTAGATGAATACAGGCTCAATGTGAATGAACAGATTTTTCTTTAGAGCCTCATGTACTTTTCTTTTTTTCTTTTTTTTTGCGTGCGACGTGGTGAAATCTTCCTTGATGACAGATTATTGATCACCGTCGTGCGTTTGTGCCTTCGCTCCTTCACCAGGCGAGGCCGTGGGACACCTGCTGTGCATTTTGAAACGAAACTCCCTCGTGTTATCTGTGAAGTCCCAAGCTGACAAGATAGTGAGCTCGCTGTGGTCCCAGCCGTCCGGGGGAGGAGCACACGTTGTCGCCACGGTGCTCAGCAACTCAGCCCACCTTGTAGAATGGTGAGGTATTTCCCATCTGAACGAGCGGTCTGGTATGTATAGAATGTGGCTGGAATGTTTGATTTGCTACAAGATGTCTTAAGTCATGTTGGACTGTCCCTCAGAGAGGTGAACTGGCTGTGTCAAAAAGCAATGGCCTTTTTCAAAATTCACCTTTCCCTGGTGAAGTCTCTTGGATTTCTAAATCCTTTTAGATTTCCTGAATAATGCTGCCTGTTGTGTTCCGCAGGCAAGCCGACGTCAAGCACATGGTTGAGAGATGCATGCTAATCCGAGCCCTTCTGAGAGAAAAGCTGAGGCTTCTGGGGACCCCGGGTTGCTGGGACCACCTGACTCAACAACGTGGGCTCTTCTGTTGTACTGGCTTGAATGGTGAGAAGCATGACACTGCAGTTTTGCACTAGGATTGTCTGGGTGTCTATTTCCTTAAAGCTGGGCAACTCTAAATGTTTTAGTGACCATAAATATGTCTACCTCACTACCTGAGAGCCAAATTATGATGATTCACTTCTTCTATAAATGTTTATGAGAGGTGTGTCCAATAATTTAATAATTCAATGCAAGTATAATAAGTCAAATTTTATCACAAAGGATACATTTGATCATTTTCAGCTTCAAATAAAATTCCAGTTGGTACATTAGTGTGAAGTTCAAATGTGTTTGAAATGACCATTATTAACCAGTGACATCCATTTTTCGGAAACACAGTTTTCATAAATCTTGTTTTTGGTTGCTTTAGTACAAACTATTCTATTGACATTAACAGAATGTCTCCATCCTGTATCTTCATGAACTGTTTCTGTTTGAAAACTATTTGAAGGCACTGTATTTTAATGTATATATCTGGCTCATTTCGCAAGCTTTTTTTCAGCATAGTATAGCAGTCGTCTTCAATCCTGATCCTCAGTGCGACTGTCCTGCATGTGTTTGATGTCTTGCTGTCCAACACAGCCAAATTTAATAAATGTTTCATCATCAAAGTCTGCAGGAAACCTGGTAACAAGCTGCCCTTTGCAGTAAGTGTTGTTCAAGTAGAGACAGATTGAACCGTGGCCTTCCAGGACCACGTTTAGACCTCTCTGAAATAAAGAGCAAGCCTTGTGATATTATCAATAATATTTTCACTTTAATACATATGTGTTGGTTTTTTGGTTTTTTTTATGTCAATGTAGATCATCAAGTAGAATTCCTGTCAACTACCAGACACGTGTACCTGCTCCCAAGTGGCTGCCTAAACATGAGCGCAATCAACGGCTGCAACCTGGACTATGTGGCCGAGTCCATTCATCTGGCCCTGACCACTTCACTCTAACCATGGCCTTTCATCACGATGTAAAATCAGTGCCGGAGAGGCTTTTCAGCCTGACTGACACATGCGGAGCCTGAACGTGTCATATTTCTTGAGGAAATGTTCAGTTTCTTGTTAGCTGAAGCCACTGCAAGGTCATTGTTAGACAGAATATTGTCACACAATGATTTTCAAAGTGCCGTTAAAAGATATCCAGGCTGTTGTGTCTTTGCTAATATTGCAGAATTTTGCATTCTTTTGTCTGTGGTATGCAGGAGCACAGCATTGCTCTCCAGTATTGGCCTTATATTTACATAGTTAAACTTTATATGTGAAATTCTTACATCTTTATACAAAACCACGAGCTAACATGTACAGTATATGGTGTTCCTCAAGCTTGTATACTAGGCCCATTAATGTTTTGAGTGGACATGTCTCAGCTTGGCAATACAATTTAAAAGCATGGCATAGGTTACCATAGTAACACAGATGACACTATGATTTATCCATAAAACCAAACAATAGCAATACATTACTTAAACTAACAATATGTCTGGATGACATTTCTGAAGATTAAATGAGAATAAAACAGACATTTTCTCTGTCAACTTCTTACAGAATGTATACAATATTTTATAGATTATAGCACATCCATACTTTTCTCATCACCTGACAATATCTTTCAAACTGCACTTTAAGTTCAGCTGGTGCTGCTTCATCAAATGTTTCAGCACAGAAAAATTGAACAACCTGCATTCCATTTTTATGAAATTGTTGAATTTTCTTTACCAATTTACTTGCCGCTTGCCACTTACCACCATCTGTTACCAGCTGAAAAAAAGCAGTTTAAAACACTGTCTTAAGCACTTTTCTTTTTACAGCCCACTCTTATTATATTTTAGATTGATTACAAATCTTTTTTGTGATTATTTTTGTCAGTATGTAATTTTTACCTTGTTAGTTTATAGATTTTATTAGATTTATTTATTTTATTTTTTTAAATTGTGAAGCTGTATTTTATGTAACAAAGGTGTGATATAAACTGTTTGTTGTCGTTCAGATGTGCTATGGTTTTTACTTGCAAAGTGAGAGTAAAGTAGGAACCTGCCAGGAAATGTATTGATGTATTTATGTTGGGAGGGTGGTTTAGCAGACGTCCAGTAAATACACATTAAGACACGCTAAACACATAAATTGCAGCATCACATGCTCCTGCATTCAACCACCACAGGAACCACTCCAGTCAATGCAGCACTTTGGTCTCGGGCAATTTATTTATTAAAAATAGTCAGAAATGTTTAAAAGATGACCAATTAGAATCGCGGGCAGCTCCTAAGCAAATGGTTCGTCAAATCTTCATCCTGGTGACAGCAGGCGGCAGCTTGTCTAGTCCTAGGAATATTTCCCTGCCTGCTTCTTCAAGAAGCACACTATAGTAACTCAAGGGTAACGGATGTAGAATGGATTATTGAGACTGTACACGGTTTCGTCAGAGGTTCCGTAACAAAGCCTTCAGTCCACTGCACTGTCAATTTAGTCAAGTGGCCATTTCCGAGATGGAATTTCATAGTTTGCGCATCATGTTTGGCTGTCGAGAGTCTCACTATAGGAAAATAATTAAGTAAAATGCAGAGACCAGAGGGAGGCTCCATCTCTCTTTTGATTCCATTGACGATGTCACAATGGTGTAGTGGTTCACACTCTTGAATCTCGGCAAGGCATAAGATCGTGGCGTGAGCACATCGTTTCCTGTGTGGGTTTTGTCCAGCTACTCCAGCTTCACTTTCACAATAAAAAAAAAACACAAACTTGACGGTAGGTGTTAATGTGTGGTCTCTCTGCTGTGGGTCTGTTTCTCTTTTGATGGGCATGAAACCTTTTGCCAATGTCAGCTGGCATCAGCCGCCGCCTCTGCAATAATGACTCGGATGAAGCAAAGAAAATAGAAGAACTCAGTTCATTGAGTCCTTCAGTTTTTGTAACCTGGTTTTTCAGTGTCGCTGTGCTGTAAACTGAAAAGAGCACATACTATCTTGTAAGATGACCTTTTCTGAGGCTGGTATCCTTTGGAAAGAAAAACCTTTGATAAGCCCCCTTATGTTGTGCCTCCTCTCTAGCTTTATGACTGTTTAAAATGTGAGCATCTGCAAGAATAAAATTGGAAAAGCTCTTCAATATATTTCGAGTGTGTGCTGTGGACAGTGCAGATCTCAACTGCCTTTCAGCATGGCTTCAACTAAACTCCAATTTAAGATCTTTTGATATTTTTCAAAACAAGTCTGATGTATTCTGTGATTTAATTTGCCCATAATTAACATTTATAGATTAAAAAAAAAGATTTTAGGCTGTTGTTTTTAATGTTTGTTTGTTTTTTACCCTATCAATGATTATGACAAATGCTTGTACTGTCTTTCAAAAACAAAAACAAAAATATTACTATGAGCTCCATTTTATTTTCTTGAGAGTTTACCAATATTTGTTTTATTTGTACTGATATTTTAGATCTTAACTGTGAAACAGCCAGAATAATGCCCCCCCCCCCCCAAGTATATCCCTTCTACTCTACTTAGAAAAACATCAAAATAATCGGAGTGGGTTATACAGCAAATTATTGTTCATCTGCAAACCCCACCGAGTAATGCTCTCCTTAGTCAGGCTTGTGTGTGTGTGTGTGTGTGTGTGTGTGTGTGTGTGTGTGTGTGTGTGTGTGTGTGTGTGTGTGTGTGTGTGTGTGTGTGTGTGTGTGTGTGTGTGTGTGTCAGTAATGGAGCAATACAGAAATGAATGTTATTTTCTGATTTCCTCAAAGAAAAATACACTTTTTTTTCTGCACAACACTGGCCTTTTATCTAACTAGCTTAATACCTCAGAAAGCTCTCTTTTCATTTGTTAGACATGCCATTATTGCCACTGCATGCTGTTTAGCTCTGAGGAGCAGGTTGTGACAAGGTATTTAATGGAGCTGGTGTGCTCGCTCTTTTCATTCCTCTGACCCTGCGAGCACGGTAAGCGTAATCAGCGTGCTCCATTACAGGGAGTCAGAGCCATTAGGTCCCATCTGAACTTGTTTGACTTGCATCTGGAAATGCTTGAATGTGCACACCGCTGAAGATATTTGCTCATATCAGAGGTTATAGGTTTGTTCACACATGGCCTAATATAGCGCACATGGTTATCCTCACATTTATCAAATAATGAGGATTTTCCATGAGGCAAAGGTTGCGGGAATCTAAAATAATTGACATACATTCAGGGAGTTCCAAGGGAAACAATCCTGGACTCATGTTCCCGCTGTGTGGCAACAGTACCAACCACTGTATCACTGTGCAGCTAAGATCAAAGGCTTTTTGAATGCAGGATTGCAAAAAAACATTTGACTGCTGTTTAACACTTGGATTGTTTTCAATATCCATTCGTCCTTCTATTCTTTACCCAAGTCAGGGTTCTAAAGGCAGCAGCTCATAGCAGTCTTACAACAGGGAGGCAGTTGATCATCCACACATACTGCCACCTGCAGGAATATTAAAATCAACACTTTACTTAACAATGTTTGGATTGTGGAAGAAATTTGGTGCGCCCAGACAACTGGCCAATCATGATCATGTTCAGTCTAAATACAAAACTCTTTCTAGTCTGTGTTCATGTCATAGTGTGATTCCAAATATGTGGATAAACAATTATCTGGTTCAGGAAACAATTAAAACTGACAACTGAGTATTTTTGCATGCATATGCCTCATCGTTGTTTTATGAACGTTACTACGTCCACCTGTAGAAGAAGCTAACACAGAGACAAACAACCAGTCACAGACACATCAACACCGACTGGAAACTCATTTAACTCCCCAGTGGACCTGACAGGTGTGTCACTGCAGAGCGTTTTGGAGAAAATCCACACAGGCACAGGGAGTGCAAACAGAGTGTAAACCAGAAATGTTTTTGACACGAGGCAAGAGTGGAAACCACTGTTTCACTGTACAAACCCTTAACATGTTTCAATGGGGTTTTGTTTGTATTTATCCTATTAACACACTTTAATTATTCATAATTTTAAAAGGTTCAGAATCATATTGAATAAAGAATGGCACACAGCTTAAAGCCATTGAAAGTGGGAAATATTAAAGGTATTCCATGAGTCAATTTTTACCTGAGACTTTTTAAGATAATAACAGTAAAAAAAACAACAACAACAAAAACATTACCTACATGGTATTTATTTTTCATAAAACTTGTAGAAAAAGTATCAAATTGAATAAAATCACGTGTCAACTTTAAAATATCTCAAGGGCATATTTCCCACTGGATTGGTGTAAAAAAAAAAAAAAAACGTATTAAATATCTAATACACTGTTCAGTCATACTGTACATCAATGTATTGTGTTATACGTCAGTGGTTGCTGAACATGTCTACCGTATTGTTAACTTTCTATTTATTCTTTTGCATCCTGTGATTAAATATGGATTCACAACATTTGATCATACTATCAAACATAAGCATCAAGTCAGATGTTGTTCATGGACTTGGAGAAAGAGGTGCTGCTTCAAAGCAAAACACAGCAATGTTGTTTTTGTTCATGAGAAGCATGAAGTCTCGTGTTTTTTTCATCATCTACTCAAATTCCAGAAATTCTCCCCAAGCAGACCCTATTTCATTAAATGTCACAGCTATTTTGTTTGTGCATGATTAGAATTAACCCATCTTTGTTCATTTGGAATGAAAATATCACCACATATGGTCGCTTGGCTAATGAGGGGATCAAAATGAGCATTTTTAGGCAACACGTTTGGATAATTTGGAAGCGTCATTAAGAAAAAAGGCTCAATATTTCAGCTAATACATATTTCAACACAACTTTGATTAAGCGACAACCAGAAAAAGTTCCTCATTTGTATCCAGTAGTCATGTTGGACTTCTCACAAAGTCTCTGAAAGCTGGCAGTCTGGCAGTAGATTCTTGTTTAAAATCTTTCTGCTCATAAGACATGGAAACATGAGATCAGCGCTCTCTTTCTCCACCATCTTTTCTTCGGCACCCAGCAGAAATGATGTTAACCCAGACTGTGAATCACATGCCAAATACAGTCTAAAGACTTGGTCGCTAAACCTCCTGGGATCTCGGTGATTGTCGCCAAGTTTAATTGTAGCAGTAAGATGCCAGTGGGGCCGTTGAGGCCATTGAGCACACTGGGCCCGGCTGAATGGATGAACAGAAGTTTTTTATTACCACAGGAGTAATTTCTTTGACGCACTGAGTTCTCAAACATGACTCACACTCAGTACTGAACAAATGCTAATAGCTTTGAACAAAAAGAGACAATAACATGGTTTTAATGAAAATGATGGTCAAATTATCTGGCGACAATCACTTTTGAGTGGATGATGAAAAGCACAAAACTTATCTTAACTCTGTCTGTGAGTGCCCTTTGCTTGAATGATGAAATGATATATTCATTATTCCACTGAACATGATTAACTTATGTTTCAATATTTCTCATCAGCTAATTGAGCTTGTCGTTTAAAAAAAACCAAAAAAAACCCAGTCTTAGTTGAGAATCTAAAGGGCACCGGATTATGTTTTTCACAGATTTACTCTAAAACATTTACCAGCCATCAGTTCATCAGAAAAGCATTTTCATCAAGTACCATGCCAGTAATTTGCCAGGTGTCACCTGAGCTGCTAATGTACCAGGAAATAAGGGGGAAAAGTCCAGGGCTTGTGTGTTTATTGTCTCCCAAAAACACATACGCTCACAGACTAGCAAAATATTTCCAGCTTTTTATCAGCAAAGTACATGTTAAGCCATAAAAAAGATGTAATTTTTGTTGCATAAAGGCAAATAATGAAATATCGGATTATTTACCTTATTAGAAATAGTGAAAATGATAACTAATGAATGTAAAGAAATAATATAATTGAATGGCAGTTGATGGTTTGATAGTTATTGAGTTTGACTTTATTGAATGGATGCACCAAACAAGAGTTTCTATCTTGTCAAGGAGAGAACAGGGGAGACGACACACATGTGTAGAAACCGGCACAATTAAAAGGTCCAAAAACTTTCAATAGCTAAAATGAGCCTAAAGGAAGCACACAAAGTTTACAGCCAGATAAACAAAACAAGCCACTCTTGACAAAATGCCAGCGAAGCAAGTGTCCACTAACAAATGGACATTTATTGGGCTTGGAAAACAAAACAAACAGAACAAAAACACAGGAAACGCTGGGAAGCATGAACTTGAGACAGCAGCACATTGTGAACAAACAAAACCACACAAACGGATATCGACAGCAGGGAGCAATGCTGATTAAATATTGAAGAACGACAGAAAAAATATCATAGAATGGGGAGAATAAAGTCAACAACATATTGACATCCATCCACCTTCCTGTGTACAATTTAAGGTTGAGATACACTTGAACCAAGGACATTCCTGCTGTGATGTGACAGCCAACCACTGCTATTAACCACTACACCAACCCAATGTCTAACCTGAGCCAAAATGTGATTTCACTCCTGGTCTCACTAGACTGAACTGATGTGTGAAGAAATCAGACAAAGCCACATAACAATATTGATTCAAAGGAAAGGGCAATATATACAGGACTTGAATGAAAATAGAAGCATGTCTGACGCAGACAGCATCTCCCAAGGCTCAACAACGATGTTTACTTCAGCAATTATCATTACCTTATTATGTTACGTCCACAGCAAATTGGTTATTATGTATCAGTATACACACAGTGTATGTTCACTTCAATTTATTTACTTATTGTTATAACCTGAGTCAGAGGAAGGACAAAACATGGAGACCACATGTGAGGAAATTAAAGCTTGAATGAAATTGATTCGAGAAACTGAGAGTCAAGAGTCAAAAACAAAGTAGTGAATGGATGTGACCGTGTGCGAGAAAGCAAAGTAACTCAACCCAAAACCAAACAACAGATGGAGACCAAACGTATTGAACATCAGCCTTCAACAACTGAGTCAGTGGAACCACTACAGAATCAAGATTTTTTTTTCTAAATCCTCGATGAAAACCCGCCACACCGAGGAAGCACAACAGCCCCCCTCTTAGTGGTGTAGATAGCTGAGCAGTGTACTCCATTCTAGTGGGCTCACCACGCACTTCCCACATGGAAACGACAAGCACAGCATGGAAAGCGTTTTCCTCTCACCTGTGATTATGATTCCCTGCTGAAACAAACCTGAAGCATGATGATTTTCACTTTCACTCAAAAGAAAAAAAAAGGTTTTTACGAAATAAAAGCCTCATTTAAATCTTTAGCTCAAGCAGTGATGTTGCTGTTCTCAAGTCACCAGTGTATTGTTTGTCAGTTTTTGCATGAATTAAGATTTTAGTGAAATAAAACAAACTCAAGCTCACTGCAGGTCATTGGCATCTATGCTGGGAAGACACTTTTTAACGTGGATAAGACCTTCAGAGTCAAGTGAATGAATAAGGAGATTCAAAAGACACCTTAGTAATAATTATATCCAAAACATTGATTGACATATTTTCTAAAAGGACATAAAAAAGGTGACACATTTGGGTTGATTGCATTCAAAACTGTCACTTTATACAGTTGTTAATCTCTCTGCAGCTGCTTTGAGGTCCAACTTTGGATGGTAAATTTCTAATTCATGTCACATGTCTCTCTTATGATCACCTTTAGAAGGATTTATTCGGCAGTTTCCATTTCTAGAGTTTCACCTTATAGTCATTTTGTACGTTTTGCTAGTTTTTGGAGGCATTACAGGTACATTGTGAATGGCTGTGAGGAAACCTCTTCCTGAAATTATATAATTATTCATGCCTCATGAGAAATGTGCACATCATGTGCAACCTGTCCAGGTTGACCAACTGAATCACAAGCAAAGGAATGACAGCAACAACATTTTGACCTCCATACAAACTCCTGCAGTAATTTCACACAACATATTGTTTTTGATTCCCTCTTTGGGATCGTCAATTCTTCAGAGGATTTTCGTGACTTCATGTGCAAATCAGAAATACCCTCTGACCTTATCAGGCACTGAGCGCACACATTAAATAGTGGGCAGTAGTTTTGAGGAGCAGGACGTAGGGAGAAGTAGAGAGGAGCAGGAAGTGGACATAAGTAAGAAGGAGCCGGAGCCGTAATCTTGCAGGACAATCTTTCCCACACAAGGTGGCATATTCAGTTACTCAAAAAGCAACAAAACAATGGTTGAATTTGTTTTGGCTGATTAGCTGCTCTGCTGAAAGCTTGTTGTTGGTTTATGTTGACTTTCAAACAGTTTTAAAAAGTTAAAGTTCAATTGTAATTGCACTTGAACCCTTTAAGATTCCTTGCATTGGACCCGACACAGAGGTCAGTGCAAACATATCTAACAGTTCAACAGTCGCTCTTACTCCAATTATAATTCTGAAGATGGCATCCTGGCTCTGAGGTGTCAACCACTCTTATTATGGTTTTGTGAATGAAACATCAACCTATACAAAGATCCCAAAGCTCTTCAACACAAAGTCCTTCATTTAAAACTGCACAGAAACTTCACTTTAGCGCTACAAGGCCGACGCTGCCATTCCTACAATGATGATCACTAAAGTAGTCTGAATGGACTGGAGGCTTTTAAATTAAAGACTCTGTGTATTTACAGACTCCGTTTCTAAATATGAACGATTATAAAAGGAAGATGTGAAAAGATGCATTGCTTGAGTAAAACCTTATTGTCTACTCCATGTAATATAATCTTAATGTGGGTTATGTGTACGGACGTATAGGTCTCTAAACGGAGTGATGCACACTGCCTCAGATAAAGTGTGAAATCTACGGATCGAGTAAATTGGATTAAACTGAGTTTAATGAAGGGACAGAAAGAGTTCCAGAAAACAAAGATGACAAACATTATATTTGGAACGCAACACGATTCCTGTCCACCTCAATAACAACCCAAAGACCAAACATGTTTCCACAAGGCTGCTATGAAGGTAAACAGTGATGCAGGAGTGTGTGGTGGTCGTCATCATATATTTCATACATTTCACATTTCCAACTAGTAGGCAACTCCAGACCTGCAGGGCAACTGGAACAACTCCCTCTGACTACCAGTTGGGAAATGAAGGCCAACATGTGGATCACACACCGTGAGAGCTTCCATGACGACAAGCTTTTTACTGGTGTGACGTCAGCGACATTCTTCCAGTTATCACTTTGTCCATTTGTCACTGGCGGGAAAGACAAAATGAAGTTTGAGAACATCTGTCTAATAGGCATGTGAGATCTCCACCACTGACAACGATTCGATATGCATCTCGACAATGTGATACAATGCGATTTGGTGTGATACGAGTCAACGTGATGCAAAGAAATTATACCAGAAATTTAGTTAGAATAAGATGCTGTAATTCCATAATGGTACTAGTGGCAGGGGATTTATTCTTTATTCCAATCCTCATAAGCAGCAAATTTAACAAAAAGTTCACATTTTGCTTATAATCTATGAGACCTATGATTCACTTTATGCTTTTTCTTTTTGTCCTCTTAAAAAGCACAACACAAAAAACAGACGTTTTCACAGCATTGGGATTTGGAACCAGATTGAACATAAGGAACGGGAATCAGTTCCTCACATTTGGAACTATTTTTATCACACTGTCAAAACTTAAACAGTAAACAGTAAGACAACAACAACAATCACAATCAATGAGTAACTTAAAATGACTCTTTAAATAGTGCAATGTCCATATTCCTGTCTGCCAGACTGATACTAAACTAAGATTTCAAATATATATAATACAAATAGTAATAACCGTTCACAATTATGGTAGGCCTTTCACAACTGTTTGTGCAAAAAAACAAAAAACAAACTATTATTTGGTAGAAGCAGATTCAATAAAACAGAACTGACTCTCAGTCATATTCAATGTAAATAACACAAAAAAATGCTTCTCACACCTAACTTGGTGGTTTATTTCATGTGTTTGTTTGTTTTTTTTGTTGTTGTTGTTTTTTACCAGTTTGTTTTTTCAGGAAGATTAGTTGGTTCACGTGTTCAGGGAGAAGCAGTTTTACAGGTACCTGGGTATCTGAAAAAACTGTGATATTTCTCTGCGTGTGGGCTCATTTACACCTAAACGCAGCCACGACTCACCACAATCATTGATTCCTGGAAAAACTCCGGTCACAGTGAAGCTCTGGATAAAATCCACGTCTCTGTTTACATTTAAATTCGGGTAGGCGGATATTTATGTCACAATCTGTGACAAGTTTGGTGCTTCTTGCTATACTGCCCCCTACAGGTTTGGCATACTCATTGCAGCTCTGAACCACCTGTTGGTCAGAGTAATTTTTTTCAAGCTGAGCTCTGCTGTCACAAAATCATCTGCTGTGCTGAACACTCCTTCAGGTATAGCAGCATGGCAGTGTTTACAAACTGCCTGCGTCTTGTCAAGTTTACCATCTTCCTTGTTAAATCCAAAGTCGTAAGCGACAGAGGAAAGGAGAAAAAAAACCCTCTCCTTTAATAAAAAAAATAATCCCGCAGCGCCAGGGTTAGAGGGGGCAGCTTTCTGGATAGGATAGGACAGAGCAACAAGGATAGAACAGTGCAACCAGCAACAATCAGATCGTCATAAAGCACAGGCTCCAGGAGACAAACAATGACATGTAAGAGAATCACTGTATGTGGAGTGGAAGACGAAAAACGCCAAGTCCAGCAATGGTCTCTCAGTCTAAACCTAAAGCAGCTTCAGAAAATGGTCTGAACCAATACACTTTATTAAACAGAAAAGTCTTAAACTGAGACTGTCGTATTCTAATAGTTTTTCTCTGTAAAAGTGCCTTGAAATGACAGTGTTGTACTTGGTGCTATAAATAAAAAGGGATTGATTTGAAATGACTTTTCTCTGTTAATGACAGATCATCAGTGATTTTGTAGCGTACAAAACTTTACAGACTTAGCACGGTGAGATTGAAAACACAGAAAAGTCTGCAAAATGTGAGATGAATCCTAAACTCTTCATCAATCCACGATCGTGTTCCCTTTTGAAAGGCTGTCTTGTCTTTTATCTCACCCCCGAAGTCTTTCCTATTGATTCAACAAGGAGAAAACATTCTGCCACATTGAGACTTGGCTTTAACAATCGTGGAGAAAAAGTTATGAAACTAACATAATTTTCAAAGCTTCTGAAAGAAGAAATTGTTCTGAAGGCTCAGAATGGTAATATAAGTCCTGGTACAATGACCACCAAGTCTTCACAGCTCTCACGGCGAGTCATCAATTCAAGTTAAAAGTCTAACTGTATTTTGTTTGCAAGTTGTTGGCTAGAGCAACGTTTTCCCCAGTGTGTGACAGTGGAGATCGCTCAGCCTCACCAACTGTATTCCCTTCACTTAAAAGACACAACTAAGACTGGAAAGGGTTTGTAATTGTCCCTGTTCATCTTCCCGACTGTGGCTGAATCCTCAGGGGATGAATGTGAAGGTTATATGAACAGAGTTGTGTAATTCCCAATTCACAGAACCAAAACACTCCCACAAGCATGAATTTACTCTTTCAGGGTTAAACCGTTGTGCCCAATCTCACATTGGGCATGTGTGTGCAGGTAAATGCAGACGGTCGAGGAGCAGGTTTGCAAAAGGAGGAAGATGAAGCCATACAAAGGAAACAGGAGAAATACCAGCTCTGCAAAATAAAAAAAGAAAGAATGAGATTTTACTATGAGCATGTTTAACACAGTTTTAATATTTGTTTAGGTATATTTCATTGTCGCTGTATAATTGCGAGTACATTGTGTTTATTGTGTACTGCATTGTACTTTCTACAGCTCAGTGTTTTGGCACCTTTCAGTAATCTTTGGAATAAGATGTGGCTTATTTATATCGGAAATCCTGCGAATGGGGACCTGGGGGCTGCGTTATTGCCTCCATGCAGGAAGATGAGTGGAGTAAGTTAACCTCAAGTGATTACAACAATTACAGAACAATTGGCCCTTCAAATGAATTTCCTGACACCTCAGACATAGTGAGTATACAACATGTGTTGTGAACATCACACCAGGGTCTCTTTTTCTAGCCCTGGGCCTCAGGCTCTGCGTCAGCCGGTTGATCCCCAATCTAGCAGCTGCACACAATGACGGACTTGCTTCTGCTTTGTTCGAAACAAAATGAGTCCGTTTGTTCACTGAAGCATCCTGCCTGGCGGCTCCATCTGTAAGTGTTCTCCTCACAAAGGCTACTCAATATTAAGGCTTGGCTCACACCTCCTTATCAGTCAGACCCCGTGTCCCTTTTGCAAACATTTGATACCATAGAAGAGCCACTGGGTAAGCAGTGGAGCGACTGGGGAGGAGACCTCAGCTCAAACAATCAATGTCCCCTTTTGGGCTGTATTACCAGAAAACGTCATTTTGTGAATGAAAAGAATGTTTAAATATAGAGTCATTGTTCTTTTATATTGTAGTGGATGATTTAACACACATAGTCAGGTGCTGAGGGATGTTTTTTGCAAACCCTGCAGGGGTAACTTACGTATAACACTAGACTCACACATACGGACATAGATCAAGCGGTATATTCTATATAAAAGGATTTTGCAGGCACCTGTATTAGTTTCTGAGAGCTCCTTGCGAATGTTTTCTCTTTGCACGTGGTTTATAGGTTCAGGTATTTTGCACAGAGACAAACGCGTCAGAAAGTCCTGTCCTCAGACCTCAGAGCTGTCCGTCAGCTTCTCAGCACATATATATAGGCGGACCATCTCCAACAGTCGCTGGCGCGCACCTGTTGATCTCCTGGCAACACACACTCTCTTAACGCGGACCACCGCAAGGATAATTAGAACGTCTATCGTGGCTAATGAAAGCTTCGTGTAGAGGATGCATGACTTTAGTGGCTTCTCAGAAACCCATATTCTCCCATCCGTGTTATAAGCGTTTCTCGCTGAGGCGCACGGACGCGACGCGCAGGATATTCTCTGCGCCTTTCCTCTGCATCTGAAAAAAAAACTAAGGTGGGTGCGCTGCTTTGTTTTCCTGTTTCTAATGCAAAAAATATCGGTTTTACTTTTCATTTGAAGAAAGATTGTCATGAAGTCGATGTCTAGAATATTTGAGCTTTGGGAAGAGAGAGAGGTGGGATTTGATCAAACAATCGCTCCAAAAGCGACAACAAACTCAAGTTACTCACTGATGCCTGAATTAGGAGGTTTGTGGTTGAAAGTGACTGATGGTGAGCGTGACAAAACACTTTTTCTAAATCTGAACAGTTGCTATTTAACTACATCTCGTTTTTTTTTTTTTTTTTTTTTCCCCATTTCTGTATCTCGTTTTAAGAATATTTTTTTCATCCCTGATGACGGAGCCTACATGGTTTGCATTCTGCTGAGGGAAAAGCGATCAGCCCCATTTAGACCCATCAATGTCATGAAAATGTCGCACTTTTTGCAGAGGAAATTGGTTAGAAGGCGAGAATGCGATTTTGTGTGCGAATATGACATTACTTGCCATTATTATCGTGCACATTTCTTGCGCGCAAATGTCACTCAGTTCTCTAACAGCAATTATTTTGATTTTGTTCCTTTTTACTTAATGAAAGTGGCGTGTGTGCGTGCGTGCGTGCGCGCACGCGCATTATTTACGTCAATACATGAAACGAGTTCAAATGCTTTTTGGGAGTGTCGATACTTTCTCTTCCATGTTTTCAGCTGAACTGAACTCAAGCAGTCTATGCTTGCTCTGCGCTGCACGTGAATAATACAAGCGCACGGTGAAAAGACAGATGCTGGAGATCATCTGAGTCATGCAGCGTTTGCTTCACCGTGGAATGTTCGTGTTGAAACTCCTTTTTTGATCAAGGAGATTGGATTCACTCAAATCTCACATTGCAACCTCAGTCTTCATCATCCAGGGATAAAACACAAAAGGCAGTTAGTATCTGTTCAGAAGTGGAAGTGGAAGAGACTTCATCACAGCTACATGAACTTCAGTGATCAACTGGCTCATCCTCAGCTGATTGTAATAAGAAGAAACACTTGTGTTATTTGTAATGATGTGACATAATCGTCATAGGGCGTGTCTTTTTTTTCCAGTTTGTGTTTTACACTTCACCATGAAAACATGACATGTATTATATTGTAATCACTACTTTACTGATTCCAGATTGACGCCATCCTCTCGGGATGGAGGACACAGGCAGTGGCTGGGCAGTCGAACTCACCCCTCCATGTGTGATGCCCGATGCCAATGGCACCGACAGCAGGAAGGTGTTTGAGGTGGCGCTGCAGAACGGCTCCTCAAAGCGCAGTCCCCAGATTGTCGGCGTGGAGCTGCTGCAGTCTTTTAAACTGCTCATCATACCCTGCTACACTCTGGTGGCTCTGGTGGGCGTTTTTGGCAACTACCTGCTCCTCTATGTCATTTGCCGAACGCGCAAGATGCACAACGTCACCAACTTTTTCATTGGAAACCTGGCTTTCTCCGACATGCTTATGTGTGCCACGTGCGTCCCCTTCACGCTGGCCTACGCCTTCAACCCACACGGCTGGGTCTTCGGCCGATTCATGTGCTATTTGGTGTACCTCATCCAGCCGGTGACGGTGTACGTGTCGGTCTTCACTCTCACTGCCATTGGTGTGGACAGGTAAGTAAAGAAAAGCAAAGATCTCGTGAGGATTTCTGCTGAGCGTTATCTGCACGAATCATCCGTGGGAAAAGCAGAGAGGTGTTTGAGCTCGGGGAATTTATTCAAATAGCTTGAGTTACCCTTTTAGAAACTGTACTTAAATACAGTATTCATGTTGCACAGAACCCAGTCACAATAAATGTGGCACAAAGTGCCCAATAATGCACATGAGACGGTACCTGGATGTTGATTCTCAAGTCACTGTGACAGGGACTTCCAAGGAAGGCAGAGCGCATAATGCACAACCCACTGAAATGTATAGGCAACTAAGGTGAAATTCAAATGATTCTGTGGATCAAATTATAATTTGATAACAAGTCTTGAACTCTTCTCTGCACTCTTTTCAAGCGTAGTGCTATAGACGTTTGGAGGATGGCAGATTTTGAAGTGCTGCTTTGTTTCCAGGACTTTTAATGGAAATTCAAAGCCTCCACATGAGTGGAGGAGGGCATTGAAACTCTGTATTCTGGCACATTGCATTATGACTTGCCTGTCAATAGGATCTCTTCAATGGGTACTGAGAAATGAAAAGAATCTAGCTTTGAAGAGATATTATGCACTAATCTCATCTGAGCACATAGAAATGTAAATCTGTCTGGATTGAGCATGAAACACATGGGGGTCGATTTATATGATAAGAAAATGACTCCTATGTAAGCTCTAAGCTGGGTAAAACTGGTATAGAAGATGGATGAATAGATAAATATGACTCAGTAGCACAAACCTGGTGACCTTGCAGTTGCAAACCTCAATTGGACTTTGTGCTTCTTTGGGAGGGAACTCTATGGATTGATTGGGGTTTTTTTTGGCCTGTGGCATCTTTGATACCTTTCATTCTACGATAATTTCATTGCCGTCAGTATTGTGACAAATCATTGCTATTTAGCAATCAACAAAAATGTATAATGTGTTTTCTGCTCTCTTTTTAATTCTGAGCCTTGATTCTTCTCAGATATTACGCCACAGTGCACCCTCTGAAGAAGCGAATCTCAGTCTTGGCATGCACCTACCTTCTGTCAGGGATCTGGCTGCTCTCCTGTGGCCTGGTGGCTCCGGCTGTGGCTCACACTTACCACGTGGAGTTTCGGAACGAAGGCTTCACCATCTGCGAGGAGTTCTGGATGGGCCAGGAGAGGGAGAGGCTGGCTTACGCATACAGCCAACTCTTCATCACATACGTCCTGCCCCTGTCGGCGCTCTGCATCTCTTACCTGTGCATTTCCGTCAAGCTGCGGAATTGCGTCGTGCCGGGCCACCACACCCAGAGCCAGGCGGAGGCCCAGCGGATGCGCAAACGGAAGACCTTCCGGCTGGTCAGCCTGGTGGTGGCGGCGTTCGGCATCTGCTGGATGCCCATCAGCGTCTTCAACATCCTGCGTGACATTGACATCGACCTGATTGACAAGCGCTACTTTCTGCTCATCCAGTTGCTGTGTCACCTTTGTGCCATGAGCTCATCCTGCTGTAACCCTTTCCTCTACGCCTGGCTGCACGACCGCTTCCGCGCGGAGCTCCGCAAGATGTTCACGTGTCGCCGCCGCATCGGCATTTCGGCCAACAACTGCGCCACAGCCAGTGTGGTTTTGTGAACCTCCGTAGCGGTGGTCCTCGAGGGGCTGCGGTCCTGCACGGCTTCAATCCGGTCCTCACTTCAACACAGCTGAGAGCAACGATTAACTCGTTCATCAGGCCTTCTGCAGAGCTTCATCATGATGCAGTCATTAAACTCAGGTGTGTTGCAGCAGGGGGTTACTGAAAACATGCAGCACCAGGAATGCCCGGCCCTGCGACTTTAGTGGTTTTATTTTTCACAACATTCAGGTAGAATAAGGCAGGAAGGAGTCCGACTGTACGTCTGTGTGATAATCTAGCCTGCTCTTAATGAAGCCAAATGATGCGCGACATACTGTGTTAGAAAAGACAACTGTAAGAAATACAATTATTGATCCAGAAGTAGTATTTTTGTGTAATACCACACCCACAATGCTAATCCAACAACAACAACAACAGTGCCCTGCATGGTCGATATCTATATATGTATATATGTATGTATTCTATATTTGTTAGCCAGTAGAAAGTCTTAGGGTCTCGTTGACATAAAGCCATGCGATTTAACATAGATTTTTACATTAAGACTCATCTTTGTTGCTGTCTACCTGCTCCTGCTGGCTGCAGTGAAAGATGGCTAAACGATAACCAAAAGTCAGATGAACCGTTCACTCCACTCCGCACTGGAAATTCGCCAGGCTCTGTTCATTACTGGCATTTACATGCACATCTACCTCATCCTCAATCCCTCTGGCTTTACACTGAGGAGGCTCTCAGGTCATCTGGGTGGATAAGTAATCCCTGAACTTTATCATGTGAAATCTCTCAAAATATTGGAACGTAAACAATAGAAAAGATTGATAACATACTATTGCAACTCACATTTGGGGATATTAGAAAACAAGACTGGATTTCTGTGCAGCCTGGTGTCCTGAAAAGATGCCCCCAAAAACATTGTAACATCACAGGACACGTACAAATCAAAATATACTCATGGCTAAATATTTTTGTCTCGTATGAAAAAAATCATAAAATAGATGAAGACTAGATGAATGACTTATGAAGGCAAAATATGATATGAAAAAAACACATCAAAGATTAATTATGTAACAAAATCGATATTTACATTTATATTGTCATTAAATGAAATTCTTCTTCATCCATTTCTTTTGTGGCTGATAAACCAGACATGCAAATGTTCAGGGGGTTTTTTGTGTGTGTTTCTACAGCACATATATGGTTTACACAATGGTTTAGATAAATCACTTCATAGTATTTGAAAAGTCATGCTAAGTGAGGCTCTAAATACACAAGATGAGCTCAACTCAGTTGGTAATAGCTGTCAAGAACACCTTGCTGAAGCAAACATGTAAGTACTATCATCTGTTGTGGTTCCATGATGATCAACAATCCTGAACACCAATGGACAACTTGAAATGACTTTGAGGCAGCCATGAAGATGTTACGCTCCGGGATGGTGAGAACCGTAGCTTCATTGGCGAGGCGTTGGGACATAAAGTGGAGACGTGGTTTCGGTCAGACAGTTATCAGACAGGCTCTTATCAGTTGTATAGATTTGGTAAAGTCATGTTTGTTTTCAATGCACTTTAAAAACGTTCCACCCGCCAGACGAACACTGTATTCTGTATCCTGCAGCTGAAAGCTACAAGAGGCTTCATGTAATTTCACAGACATTATGGAAGGCGCTTAAAGTCCGTGCAATTTCAATGGAGCCATTTATGACCACACACACATGCACACACACACATGCACACACCATTAATTTCTTGTGATTCAATTAATTGTTTGTAAAAACAAAAGTTGACAACCAGTGTTTATATTTGTAAATCCATGTTAGAGATTCATCTCAGCTTGTAAATTGAAAAGAATTTTTTTTTTTTTTTTACCCTTTTACATTTGATGGCCTGTTTTAATTATGAACAATGAGTTAATCCCTGATAAGAACATATTGTAAAAACATGTTCGCCTGCATGGAAATCTGGTCTGAATTGCAGTGAATACATTAAACAAGCTCTGGGTCATTTTTTTCTTCTTTATAAATACAGAATAACCACATGTGACATTATTAGTGTCTTTATTTCAAATAAAAGCATATTGCTGTGCTCTCGGACATATACATCTGGATCACTTTTTTGTTTGTCAGACAATCTTTCAGGCTGTACACTTGCAGTACAATAACACACCAATTACAGAGGAAACAAAGAGGTAGCCAACAACTCTCAATACATAAAAAAAGAATTGAAGGCACAGTATTGTACTTTCTCAAAATTCATATTGCTGTGATTTGTACCAAGACACCAAACAGTTCTCGTCTGTAAAGGCATTCCTCCCTGTTGTTAAAGGCTGGTTGTTACAATTCTCTGATTATCATCTTTGATTATCACTTTAAGTTTTACAAATACAACCCAAGCATCACAGTGATCAAAGCCTAATATTATTTTTAGAAGAACGTGATTCTGTACAATTATTTGCATGACATTTTCGGTACAAGGCCAAGAGGCTTCATGACGACCATAGAGGAGGAGGAAAAAGCAGTAATTACCGTACAGTTTAAAGTAGGTACAGTACATCTGAGCTACTTGTTTCCGTAATGGCTGAATGAGCTCTCTGAAGGCACAATACCTTTATACGGGCTGGATGACATTCAAGTGTGGCAATACCGTGTCATGTATTCCATTTCAAAATATACGGGTGCAAAGGAGGGACGAGGACAATAAAAAATAGGACTTGAGTAAAACATGCAAGAACGTGAAAAGGCCGTACACATGTGTATGATCGTTCATCGCAAGGCAACCAGCTACACAGAGCTCAGTGTAAAGGTTGGAAGAAAAAAAAAATTAAGACAAGTTTAAAGAAAGCTATACTTCTCTCCGCAGTATATTAAAGCTCAAGCCAGACTTTCATCAAGTATTGTACACACGTCATAACATTGAATAGATTAATAATGTAACACATTTCTAAAGCAAACTGTGTTATCTTAGTGTCAGAAAAATACATTCATTTGCTTACATGAAGACTTTTTACTTGCTTGATTTTAATTAATACATATTCATAAAGTATGTCAGATGATTTTCCAGCACTCTCAAGCCAAAGATTAAAAAAAAAAAAAAGTGCATATGCTCCAAGACCGCCACAGAGACACGTCATTTTATACAACATGACAAAGACACAGATTAACCCTCCAGTGGGGCTTTCTTCCCTCCAGGGAGCCTCTCCTCATATTGGCTTGGGAATCTTGAGTGCCTGCAGGATGGTGGGTTGCTCCTCTATCACGCGCACCAGCAGATTATCTATGTACTCTTCAAGTTCCGTAATCTTGGCATCTCTGATGGAGAGATCGGTTTGCTGCTTCACCACCAGCGTGATGAGCTCCTCCTGCGTCAGCTGAGTGTAGGGTCCGGTTTCCACCGAGTCTCCCACCTGAGGAGAGTGAAGAGGAGTGAATAGAGTGCATTGCCCTCTAATTACAACATGATTGCTGCATGTACTCTACTACATAACAAAATACAATTACTATTCATAAACAGCTTGCTAATTCTTTTGCTCGGCTATCCTCGGGCCAAATGCAGATTTGAGAGGAAAAACAGCACAAGAGGAGAACTTGTTTTTGGGTCAACATGCTATTTTAAGTAACAGCTTGTCACAACAATTCAGATACAAGTCGATTGACAAATAGTCAATATTTCTCTTTAAAACAACTGTTTTACAAGGGATTCATTCCAGAATATCAAACTTGCAAAATTCCATTATACAGGCTATGATCCAAGATCACTGGTGTTAATGTCTTCTAGCTCAGATGTCATTCTGCACTCCAGGTCCAGTATCTCTACAAGACAGTACCTTAATCCTTCCTGCAGCGACGTCCCGGACCTTTGTGTCTCTACCAGCGGGGGCACTGAAGGGATGCTGAGTCTCAGCTGAGCTCAAGGGCTTCACAGGATGAGGCCTGTAAAGCAAATTGCACACATTTTTAGAAAACCTTCTACATCTACATCCACTGCAAGTTAGTCCAGCACAGAAATATATATTCATATATCATATATATATAAAAAAAAAAAATGAATTCATTAGAAAGAAGAAAACAAAAATCATAAAATTGTGGGTTTTTTTTTTGTGCTTTTGCCAAATCATTTCATTGTGATTGAGTTAAACTCAGCGTGAAGGAAATGGCCAAGAAATCCCAGCTTCCAAAACAGCAACACCAAAGATAAATCCCAGCCATCCATTTTCCTCCCAACACTACAGCACCATGTGCAATGCACCATGTCCACGTGTAAATTAAGAGGAAAGAGTCCACAAGCGCATACGTTGTAAATAACCTGTTCAATCTCACCTGCGTGCAGATAAGACTAGATCACTTCCATTGCTATTCTCAGAATTGACAGCCTGAAACTCGGAAGGTGAGCCCCACGCTCGCAAATGCGACTTTCCCCCAGATAAGCTTTCCTCCTGGGGCGGAAATTCATCCGATGCTGTCAGAGTTGAGGGGACAGTCAAAGGCGGAGCTCCAAATAGATCAACACCGCCATAAGAATTGCTTTGCGTCTTTTCATCAGCTTGCAGCGTGACGGACGTGCTCGTGGAGGAATCTTGATTGGCGGTGGGTGAGGTTGCGCCGTCTCTAGTCGCAGGTTCCTGTTGAGACGTGGAAGTCTTATCCGAGTGGGTCAAGTGTGTAAAACTCCTCCTTCCTTTTTGTGAATTTTTTCGTTGGAAAGCGGCACTAAACTGCTTGGAAACGTCCTCCTTAAGGCTGGACGGACTGTTTTTAATGGAATCGCCGCCATTGAAACTGGTGAGGGAATGCGTCGGTTTGTCTTGATTGAAAATGTTATCAAGATCATCTGGCGTCATCCCTCGATCTATAGGTCTGTGCTCCGTCTGTACATTGCCAGTCAAACCGTCAGTCACTTTCTGGCTCTCTCTCGGCGACGCCCATGGGTCTTCGGAAAGCAGGTCATTACTAGGGAATGGGTCAAACTCTACAAAGCTATCCTTTTTATTTTCCCTGCTCTCACTTAAACTGGGCAGAGTTTGGCTGTTACTAATCACAAGAGGTTCTTGTAGCTGTGTTGGCCCTGGGCCACTAACCCTTTGTCTGGGTTTAGCTGTGGGTGTGTCTTTGTTGACGGTGACTCCTGCTTGCTTTTGGTCGTCCGATGCACTTGTTTCCAGGGCCGTTTGGCTGGACGGTCTGGGCGGAGGAGCCGGTGCAAGTGAAGGACTCACCGCCCTTCTTGTGTCTGTTTTTTCAGAAACTGCAGATGGATTAGGGCTGACTGGACTGGAATCTGGTTCAGGAAATGGAGATCTGTCTGGTTTTGGTGGAGTCGGGGCTGCTGTTTTCTTTGTCGACACAGGTTTAGTGTCACTGGAGTGTGTTTTATAAAAGCCCAGTGCAGATCTCTCCTCAGGTCTGGAAGAGGTAGGACTAGCATTGCGATCTACTGGGCCATCCACACTCATCTCTGGACCCATCAGCTCAGGAGGAAGTTCCCTGTGTCTCTGATTGACCTCTGCAATGAGATGGTCCCATCGAGTTTGCCCCTGCACACCGTGTCTCTTCTGAGGAAAGAGGGTTTCATAATCAGGAAGTGGCAGAGAGAGTTTTTTATCATGTTGTAATCCATCTGTCTCCAAAAATGCAGAGCTCTTCGTTTCCCCTCCAGTTTGGGCCTCTGGTATTGAATACAAAGGGGGATGACCAGGTCTTCTCCACTGATCGGCCATGGTGGGTGACGATTCCCCAGAACTCTCTGATCGCTCCAATTCCGCAGTGGACAGATTCTCTGTGCTTCCACGTGGAGAAACAGATGGGCTTATATTTGGTGGCGCGAGGGATGAGTGGAGGTCCAGGAAACTATTGGTGGATTCGGGCTGGGTACTCGAGAAGATGGGCTCAGAGTCGTTTGGGGAAGGTGACAGCTGAGTTGGGGTTTGAGAGTCAGAGATTTCAGAATCCGAAGACTGAGACAATCTGCCAAGGAGTGAAAACAAAGGCCTAAAGGTCAGTGGGACCACAACATTTCTACTTTCACCAGTCTTCAGCCCGTCACCAATTTAAACCAAAATATTGCATGTCAATTCATTCATACATCAAAGGCCAGACAAACTATGACCTTCAGCCCAGAATTCAATGCAAGCAACGCTAACCTCACTAAATACTTCAAAGAGAGCATAACATTTATTATATCAGACGTATTGTTTTTTTTACCATAAAATAAACTATTGCTAAATATGGCCGATCGATTTCAAACAATACATGCCACTGTTCAATGTTAATGACCGACCTGAAGGCAAAACCTCTGATATACACGTGTCTTGTGGAAGCTGTTTCTAATCTTAGCTTTGGGTTGCCCACATTGAGGAGTGACTATACACAAATATTATCCCACTTTGTCAATCGTAGGCAGTTCAACATTTCATCAGAATATGAAAATCTACAGCACTGATTACACTACTGCAACAAACTATGCAACACTTTGGAAAACACAGACGACAACAACAGCCATGACGAACACAATCCCCTTACCATTCCGATCAAAATATTTGAAAAATCCCATCCATTCCAGCCCACCACCTCAGAAAAGTATTTAAAAAAACAAAAATTAACTCAGCAGCCCCGAACATCCACACAGAGCGAGAAACGCCGAGGCTCATTCCCTCCCTGTGAGCTCTGGTCAGCCCGTAACTTGTTCCACAACATCTCCAACAGCAGAAGCCACACCCACATTCTCATGAGCACAGACACAAAACTGGTCCAACGTGTTTGGCAGCCGCTGGGTGGAATTCAGAGGTTTTGGTAAAATGACACTCTGACAAGGTCGAGTCATTGTGAGCCGAAGCAGTACACAAAGTTGCATAACTCGCAGCACAGAGTAAAAATAAATGATTAGAGAGACGTGTTGTTCATTTTCTAAATTACGAGCTGAAGACCCCATCTTGCTGGAGCATGGTAAGAAGGAAACCAGCTTGTTTTTGATACGAGGTGAATGCTTTGGCTTGAATTAAAATGAAAATAATTAAAATTACCACCAATTCTCTCAAGCAAGTTTTACTACATAGAGTAAATAGTATTACATTTGCCCCAACATTTATTTCAGAGCAATATTATTTACAAACAGAAAACAAATGGACATAGAAAAGCCTACCTGGGTTTGACAGCAGACACTTTTGCAGTGCGGTTCAGGAAGACCGTGGTGGACGGGGTTTGTTGGTTGAGGCTGGATTTCTGATTTTCATTACTGCTGAAAGGAGAGTCTGAATTCAGGGAAATGTCCTCAAATGGGTTGGAGAAGGGGGGGACTGTTTGTTTGGGCTCGATTGTGTCACTGTGAAGGTTTGTGGTGTGCTGGTGCTCCTCTTTAGTTTGTGGCTGCACCTCCTCCTTCTTCTCTTCCTTCTTTCTGATCATCCCAAACAGGGACGTTAACCTGTCGCTCATGGAGGCCTCCTCCTGTTTCCGTTCCTCCGCTTGGCGACGCTCCTCCTCAAGCCTCTGGGTTTCCGCCGCTTCCAGAATCCGGCGTTCTTCCTCTTCCTTTCTCCTTGCTTCATCCTCCAGAAAGCGCCTTTTCCGCTCCTGTTCCTCTTGCAGTCTGTGCTCCTCTTCTTCCCTGAGTCTCTCAAGCTCAGCCCTGTACTTCTCCTCTTCCTCCTGCTTCCTCGCCGCTGCTATGCGCCTTTCTTCTGCCTGTCTTCTTTCCTGCTCCTCTTGATGGTGCTGTTGTTCCTGCAGAGATTTGTCTTCAGACTCGTTCCTTGAGGAGGGTAAAGGTGCGCTTTGAAAGGAATCTGCAGAGAAATCCGACGTGTGCCTGCGGACGTCCTCCGCCGAGCCTTGGCCGGAGCTGTTCAGACTGAGCGTGGATCCACTCTTGGGCTCGTTCTCCTCTGCGTACACGTGGCTGCCATTGATGCACACGCTGTTCTGGTCACTGTTGCTCTGCTTGGAGCGACCCAGCAGGGAGAACGGATTGTGAGACGCCTTGCTGTCAGAGCTGCCCGAGCGCTTGTGTCCCAGGAACTTGAACTTCTTTTTCACTGGGGGAGGAGAGACAGAGAGTTGAGACGTTACTGTTTTGCAACGTGCAACAGAGAAGGAAAATAAAGTGCCCAGGGAGTAGAGAAAAGTTCAATTACCTTCAGGTGAATCAATATTGAGGCCTGAGGAGCGGCTACCACTGAGAGATGAATTCTTTTCAGGGAGTGTACCAAGTGTAGACAAAGACTGAGAAATGTTACGGTGCAGGTTTGATTTGGGGGCAAAGAGAGTTTTGAGCTTGGATTTCTTTTTCCCCCCTGGAGACATATTAAGTGACTTTGCGTCTGCCTCTCCCTCACTGTCGGTGAGCACCTGGCTAACAGGGGGCACGATGGCTGAGGCAGAGTCAGAGAAACCGTCCTTTTTCTTCCCACGGACTTTGTCTTTCAACTTGGAGATGCGGGAGCGAGGCTTGTCCTGCATCGAGAGGTCAAACATGCTGGCTGACAAGTTGTTTCTCAAAAACTGGATGTTTAGCAGCACGTCCCCACGATCCTTGTCTTGTTTTCCAGACTTGTCCACCAGCTTGAACCAACTGCAAAAGACACAAAGAGTACATTTAGATTAATGTCTGCAAGGTCACAGATTTTTAGAACTGTGTTTGTGGTTGTTCATCAGAATTTTTTAATCTAGATCACGTAGTTTGGTGTCAGAGTTGAGGTGTCCCAATGTGAGGGATAAATTAATTTGTCATTAGAGTTCTGCCTTCACATCTGTGCACACTACATCTCCATAAACAGCACAAGATGAGCTGAAGCAATCTGTTTTTCCTCTTCATTTCATTTGACTTCTTTCTTTCAGTTGCTGTCTGCTCACTGTGACGAGCACTTGTCAATACAGCAACCACAGATCCAAGGAACATATTGGGCTTAAAGATGATGGCTCCAAAAATGTGTTTTTAATCAACAGCTTTGCCTCGAAGAAAGGCTGCAGACTCCTCCTGCAATCTCTGATTTGCCAAAACATCACAGCAAAGCACATCCCCAAGCTGGCGCAACATTCTTGAAAGGGACCTAATATGCTTTTACTTGACATATGCAATCGAATTTTGACAACCACATAGCAGGCAAAGCATTAGGGTTCCCTTTGGACCACCATTTAATACTGGATTTGTTCAATTTCACTCAATTGTATACAATTATGATGTAAACAAAGTCATCACAGTTAAATTTGTGACGACTACAGACCATGTTTGATTTTTATTTCGTTTTTGTAGGAATCAGGAAAAACTTAAGCATACTGCAGTTCGATGCAGAACAACATGACCAAGTCTTCAATCCCTCGAGTGCTGCTCTTGTGTTTTCTTCGTCTTAAAGTACAGAGTCTGATAAGGGTTATTAACTCGTGTACAGTTTGTTCCAGTTCTTTTTGGTCATACCCTGCCAACCTCTGATAAAGCCTGACAAACTCAGCTACGTACGGACTACCCCCACATGACGTCTTTGCACTACAGGCTGTCTGTAAAGAACCGGTATGAAACAATTCTAAACTCTAGATATTATTTCAGCAACAGAAGTGCCCATTATGACAAGCCTTTCCCCTTTTTTGACACGCGTTTTAAAGGTCATTGTGAGAATATCTCTTTCACCGTTTACAGTATTTGGTGGGTTTGTGTGGGAGGCAAACTGCAACAAGACCATTGTTTTCCCAAGGCGAACCACGGTGTGGTATTAACCAGACACTAACCCGGATCGTCCATTCTCAAGTCATGACATCCAGACAGACTCTCATGGGAATAAGAGTCAGGAAAACAAGCATGGGAGTGAACCAGCATTCCTCGAGCACTTTGAAAAGTGTAAGGAGGAGCTGCGCAGTCTGTCACATAATGGAGGCTTTACTCTAATCTAAATTAAACTCTCCTCAACTCCCACACTTAACCAAGCGTGCCAAGTCAAACAATTGCTAACTATGTCAAACCAGAAAGACAGATGAGGATAGCTTTTCAAGTCAATCCAGAATTTGCATGTTTTTTTTATTTTGCTTCACAACAAGTACATGAGGACGTGTTCGGATGACTGCAAGACACATTGCAACAGCTGTGGTTATTCATAGGCCGTTTGGGTTTTCTATTGTCTTCATTAAAATAAAAGGCCGCGTGCTCGCTGATCCTGCTGTACAGGTTTCCTGGTAACCGTCAAAGTTACTTCTCCTGAATGTATAATGATTAACAACGGAGTCAATGTTCATTCTGTGAGCGGAAGCAACCATCAATAAAATACATAAAGCGTGAAAAAATACAAAAACACAGAATAGCTGTACATATTGATTTCACTCACTAAAATGTGGAGAAAAAAAAAGATTGCATTTTAGTTTGAGTTCTGTAATGATGATTTAAAGACAGCGCTCTACTTTGTGGTAATAAACTCAATGCTGCAGCACAGAGTTGAAAAAAAACTTCATTCTGGAGAAGCAGCCCTGCAACAATTCGAAGTGATCTATGGCCCCGACTGCAGCGCCGAGAGCCAGGAGACATTTATTCAGCTCCTGTGATCAGGTATTCCTGGCTCTAATGTGAAAATGCAGCATCAGAATAACTCTTCCAAACTCACCCCGAAAAAACAGCTTATTTATATAATGATCTGGCTGATACTTGTTGAGGATTTGTAAAGGAAATTATAGCCAAAAACAACCACAAAATTGGAAAACAGCAATCTGTTTTGGGGTTTTTTTCATTCAAGAAATTGACACGTTTGTGAAAATATTATGAAACCCTTTATGTTTTAGATAACAGGACAGACAAACGAATCAAATTGAAGCTTTAAAATGTTTTTTCTGCCGTTATGAGGGATAGCAATTGGCCAGGATTGTGATTTAAAGAAAAACACAAACAAATGACACTATCTATTAATCATAGTGTAATCAATGACTGAAATTACTGCCATTGAAATTGATTGAAGTTGATTACGACACATATTCCCTGCAGGAGGACAAAGTTAAACAGAGATGTTTAGATTTGATTAAGACAGTAAAGAAAAATTATATAAAATTCTAACCCTTGTGCCCTAATTTCCTATGAAAATTACGCTATTGTATTAGAAGTAACCATAGGGATCTCTTTCAGATGGAAAACAAAGTCTCTAGCACATTGCATCAGCACAATGAGACAGTAATCCAACACCACACACACCATCCAGTCGCCGACCTGTACACTGGATCTCACAAGGCCCGGGAGGGAGTGAGGCAAACAACAGGGATAAAAGACTTAGGGAACGACATGGAAACGCACTGAACTTTGCCATGATCTCATAAAAACTAAGACAACATTGCAGATATGACTGTTTGATGACCTTTTTTTATTTCCTCTCTGATAACTCAGTGAGGGGAGTCATCCTTTCACTACATCATCGCTGCCCTTGGATTACTGAGAACCGTCAATCCTCCAGTGCACTCGGCTTTCGACCACAGCTCACTGGAAAATTAAAGGTCACACTTGGGAGGATTTACCAGAATGGAGCCCATTTCACTCAAACCTTATTTTTAAAAGTGCTCTTACATAAGAGGGTGTATTTTTCTCAGCACTACACCGAGACAAAGTTTTGTTATGGTTCCTGTTCCATCCACGTTACACCCATGCTACGTCAACCCCACAGATGTCATTCCGTTTTGTGTAATGGATGCAAATAAGGCCATTGTAACTCCGTCAAAAGCCTCATGGAACGTGGCAGATTAATGGCAGTAAAGTGACAAGTGATTTTCAGAGAGCTGTATCTCACTGACAGCGACGGCGTTGACATCACACCACTTTATCAAGTGCGTGTCGCAGCCAGGCGTCTGGGGTTTGCCCAACAACTGCAAACAAGTCAGGAAGAACAGTCAGATGCATTTCCTAGCAACCCAATGTTTTGCTTTCACCACTAATAACAATAAGCAGCTGATAATAGAAGTGGGTGAGGACAGGACAGCCCATTACCACGTTGGTTTATGGTTATTTTCTTTAAACCAACTTCAACTGCACTGTAAGTGACATATACAAAAAAAGTAGTGACAATAATTAATCATTAATTTGTGGATCCAGTAGCTTCATAATGTCAAAACTCCCCAAAGAGGAAACATAATGCAACATATGACAATAGTATTTCTGTGGATGAATTAGAAACTGTTTCATCATACAAGTACATTCAAACATTTTTAATAGCTTTCTGTTGAAGATCAACCCTTTGTAACCAGAGCTGGTGGTTTTACTTTGGCCAGAATCCAAACTCTCATCTGAGTGCTATGTGAATCAAGCACAAGCTTGCTTGTAACCCACAGAAGGTATGTTGATAGTTTGTTATTGAATATTAAATAATCCTGCTACCATGGAGACAAATCTGAAACGTGAAGCAAATCCTCTCGTAAATTTATTGTTTTAAAGCATCACATACACAACAAAACAAGACTATATTTGGTCACAGGAAAGCTTGGGGTAGCGTGGCTGTCATCGTGTCTTTATCTCGGTTTAGACTCTGTCAGTAGAATAAGAAAATGTGTTTCAGAGGGGGGGAAAGGCAGCATCGGGTCAGAGTAATCTCAATGGATACCTGTAACGGAGGGGGAGGGGGAGTGATGAGGGTTAAGTTAAACCAACTGTCCTGCTTGTTTATGACAGGCTTTAAAATGAAGGTGTACTCTATAAGACAATCGGGTTGATGGCGAAACCTTTTTGTACTGCGACCCAGACACAAATACTTGACACCTGTGTCCAGCCCTTATTTACAATAGAACATCTAAAGACAACGAAAAACAACAACAGACATATGCACAACAATCGCAGCAGAGTAAATGCACTCACTCCATCTTTTTGCGGGACTTGTTGTCATGCAGATCCAGTAAGTTGACCACAGCCTGTCCCAGGAACTTGTCCAGTCCCACCTGGGCTCGGTGCATCACGGTCACGTACAGCGTACATCGCTCCGCGTTCCCGGGGTGAAACAGCGGCAGGTCGAACGCCGCCTCCTCCTTCCACACCGGAGCCGTCGTCTTCTCGGCCACGGAGGTGGAGAACTTGTCCTTGGCCACCTGGATGATCGCGTACGCGTCGTTGGAGCCATGTTTCCCCTTCGCACGCAGGTCGCGAGCCTGATGCACCGTTACCTGGACGCTGGTCGGGTAGAACTGCTGGCTCTGCTCGGCCAGAGACATCGCGAAAAGTCCTCTGCGATCCCCCCAACAAAGTTAATCCGAATCACCTTGTGGAAAAGGTTCACAAGTAAAACTCTTGTGGGACCTTTTTTTTTTTATTTTGTGTCTTCCTGAACTCGGTGGCTCCCACCCTCCCTCAGCGTCCTCTGCGTCCCCGCTCCGGTTACCTCAGGGCTGTTCAGGAAGCTTGATCTGGTGTCGTAACACGATCCCTCCTCTCTTCCGAACTACACCTCAAATAACATCTTGACTGCGTTAACGCCCGGTTCACAAATGTCCTCTAACACCAGCCTGGCTAAACAAACAGGGGCACATATGCAGAGCGACTATCTGTTTTAAAAACAAAAACAAAAACAAAGCTCGTAGATACACAATGTAGGACGTTTTGTCTCCGCTAACTTCAACTGTACACTTCCCTGATGGCGTGAAGCCCCGCCTATTCTCCACAGATCGCTACGCGATTGGCTGATTTGTCTGTCAATTATAAACCCCGGTCAGTGATTGGGTATTAGAAGGAGAGTGCGTGAACACACGAGACCGTTAAGAAGACGGCCATGCTACAGTTCTGACTTTGTTTTGGTTTTTAAAACCCAAATTAGACTGCCAGTCTGTGAAATGATCACAGGACAGTAAAAACATTAAATACATAAATACACAAACAGATACCACATGTTTGAGATCATGATAAAAGTTAGAGTTTAACTGTATTTTCAAATTACGAAGTCGATGTTCAAAGTGATGGTTTTTATGAGATGAAATACATTGTGACTTTCGTCACAATAAGTATTAAATTTGCACAGCGCTCAGTCTAGAACTATTATGCAGTCAAGATTGCTATAGAGTTCACAACTGTATCCCACGATGTGACCAGAAATGGTACATGAATAGGAATTTTTTTTTACAGTTTTTTCCTCAAGTAGTATCCTTCATACATTTTGGACACAACATGAACAAGTGTTGAATATTTCTCGTGTTTTGTATGATTGTGTAACATCCTAAAGAGATTATATTGTAAAACCATCCATGTATTAGTTGTTAAAAAAGAAACAAAAAACATTTCATGAAATCTAAAACTGAGATATAAATATTTAGAGATACAGTTTGTTGAAACAAATTGTGTAAATAAAGAGTAATTAATTGTATATTTGAAAATATAACATGTGCTGCATATCCCTAAAATTGGAAACTAATAAACCGTTGTTGCTGACTCAGTTACGTTTGTACTAGAAATAAACTCTTATGACTTGTTCTCAATCCCATGTGAGACAAATATTTCTCAAAACGTGCTTTTGTTCAACATGTTCTAGATAAGTCAATTTCACATTATGCTTAAGACTAACAAAAAATAGCTCATATAGTAAACACTGTGTAGTATGCATCACAAGCTGACAACACTGAAACATCTGTTAGTTACAACATCTAGTATGTGACCCAAAGAACAATGGGGGAAAACACTGACATTGTGCTGTGTGGAAATACCATTTCCTGCTAATGTAATGTCCTAAATTGCAAGTGTACTCAACGGATCCAGGAATAACTCAGTGTGTAAGTATGAACACATACTTTTGAAGTTTAGTCAAGCATCTAAATGTCTTCATCATGAAAAAAGTTGTTACTACAACTGAGTTACTTTAATTATTTTGAGCTGAGTATTACTGCATTGAATAAAATGCTTGGCAAGGTGGGTTTGACAAAATCTTAAAAGTTGATAGTCTAACCAACATTTTTTTTAAGAATTCCGACTGTTTATCAAAGCTGACGAGAGGACTGTGACAAAAAAGAAGCATTTTCTATGATGTAAAGTCGCATAGCGTTTTTAATGCACTCTGAGTTTCTGTACAGCTACACACACACACACACACACACACACACACACACACACACACACACACACACACACACACACACACACACACACACACACACACACACACACCCATACACGCGCACAAGTGCATACATGAGCCCACAAACAAAGGAAGGTGAAAGGTTGTCCACAAAATAAATGCATATAGCTGTACTTTGGAAATAGAACGTCCTGTATTCTATTTCATGCTATAGTTGATATGCATAGAAAAGAATGTCAACTAAAACAATAAAGCTTTCATTACATATCCAAAATCAACATCATATGCCAATTTCAGAATCATCTTGAACCTTTTTTTGTAAAGTGAATAAAATAAATGTGTGTCCTATGTTTGAAAATGACAGAATAAAAAAGACAAAAAAAAAAAACAACTGCCTCATTGCGTTATCATTTCACAGCAAACTCTTACAATGCTACAGAGGCAAAAGTACCAGTTTAGGGTCCTGGAAGCCTTCATGAAATTACATCTTAAATTATATAATTATTAAGAGACCATTAAAACATAACCAAGTCATGTAAGAGTTCAATAAGGTCATGCATAGGTGTTCACATGGATTTCTAGTTTACACTGTGGTTTCACTTTTCCACAAGCCACTCTTCATTCCCACAGAGCTTTGGGATTGGTCTGTGCCACTCATGTCCTGCTCCAGCTCGAGCACTGAGTTTTTCAGAGTGCCATTCGTGGTGGCGGCTCCTGGCACGGTGGTGGTGACACTGTTCAAAGGGTACGAGCAGCGCTTACTTTCACGGTCGGATGTCGCTGCCAGTTTCAAATTGTCTTTGCTGGCACATCGTCTCTGAGCACCGTGTCCAGCTGCTCTGCTGGCCACAGAAGGCAGCAGCGGGAAGGGTTTGCGACTGCCACTGCTGCCGCCGTCGCTTCCCTCTGAGGGGCTTGTCGCGACCGACTCTCCCACCCGCTTCCCATTGGTCAAAGGGCTCGCCTGGTTCTCGGACAGGCTGTGGTGGATGCTGCCATTCTCACTTGTGGCCTGTTTGTAAACAGCATTTGATGAACTGATGTGTTCTAACCCTGTGGGGCCTAAAGCCCCAAGACTGCCCCCACCTCCTGCAGTCCTGAGGGCTTTGAGACGATAGTGACCTCTGCCCTCGCCCCGATGATAATACTGACTACTGCCTGGTTTAGTTCTGCTGCTCACTTTCCTCCTCTGGGGATGCACTGGAGCTGCACAGTGATTGGTGGCCACAGCATTGTTTGTTGGCTTGGTGATGTTGTCAGTACTGGTGCTGGTGTTGTTGCCTGTGGGGACACGAGACGTGTGGTTTGAACCGTCTTGTGCCACCTGCAACAAGTTGGTGAGCTTGCAGGGCCCCGGCCCCACGCTGCTGATCCCACTGGGCGTGGACGACGATCGAGCTGACGATGAGTTATGAGAGTCTGCTGGTGGATGGCAGTTGATGAAAAGTTGGGAGCCCTGCTCTGACGTATGCACTCCGCTCCCAGTAGTGCAGGTATGTGTGTAAGGAGACATGGGGCGGGAGCGGCGATAGCCTGGGCAACAAGAAAGCCACGATGCCTGCACGTCCAGGCGGCGGAAGCAGTGATGAACCACCAGAAAAATCCCCAAAATGGTGGCAGTCATCCCATAAAGGCAGCTGAAGAGCAGGCTGATGTGACCTGTGAGCCACACTGCCATGGCTCCACAACACCACAGAACCACAAAAAGAAAGTGGGTGGCCACCAGCACAGAGAACTGTGTCTTCAGTGAGTACTGATCCTCTGGAGGAATAATGGGGTTCATAGGTCCCACCGCAGAGTCTGTGGAGAGCAGGCTGGTGCTTCCTGTCAGCGCAGGATGGCTCTCGGTCTCAGGAGAGGACAGGGTGGTTCCTGTGCATTCTTTGACCATGCGGTGCCTCAGGCGAAATACAGTGCACAGGAAGTAGATCCAGGTCACCAACACCACAAGGCCAGCAGGGACAAAGAAAGACCCCAGACTGGAGCGCCAGACCAACCAGCAGCTGCAAGAGTGGGAATAGATGGCAGAGGAGTCCGTGTGAAAAACAATAACATCTTTGTGTGTTCAGTAGTTTACACAATGTACACATTCGATTCAGCCACAAATGAATCAACACAGAGTCAAGAGAATACAACTTACTATGGGCTGTTGTCTCCATAGTTGTTGACATTGACAGCTGCAGTGATCCCACAAATAATAAGCGGAACTCCATCAGCTATCAGATAGAACCTTTAACAACAGAGAAAACACATCAAACACAAGTTCTCAGCTATAATTTGTAGAAAAGGGACCATATCATGTTTAATTCACAACAACAACTTTGGGAGTGTGGGTGTGTTTAAAATGTGTAGGGTACAACAGTCTCATTTTGGATGATTTAATGTCTCTCTGGTTATACCCTCAACAGAGTTGTGTGATTCTTTGCTTTCTCTGGAGGCAGAGTGTAACAAGGATCAATACAGAGTCCAGAAGTCTTAGATTTATTGCAGCCCAATCCCATGTGGGCTGAGTGGGCAACAAAGCGGGTGGCTGAAGGTTCACTGGGGTCAGGGGCATAGTGTATGCCTGCAGTTTTCAATATCACAGGGGCAGAAAAGTGGGAGGAGTAATGGAGGAGAATATTGGGCAAGACAGTGCACCCCTTGAGTCACCCCGCTCAGATTTATGACAACTCCCACTGCTTCTGTCATGTTGGTCTCACACATTCCTCCCCTCCCATACTCATCTCAGCTCAGGGCCCTTTTTGCCTTTCAGCATTCAATCTGTTATGCCCCCCCCAAATTTTCTTAAAAACAGAGGGACTTTGGTTGCTGGAGGACAATGGCTGCTTTTGATGGTGAACACGTTGGGTGGCCATGCAAAACGCACTTGCGCATCTGTCTAAGACATAAACCGTACTGAAAACAAACATCTCATGGTGGAGGACGTGGGTGGAAGGTGAGTTGTGGCTTGCTCACTGACCTGAGCATAGGTCGCTGAGTAGGTGGAGCAGGAGACTCTCCCTCTGGAGCCTGGGGCATTCTCCACACAGCCTCTTTGTAAATGACCCTGGCACTGACTCCGATCCACAGCAGGGTCGAGAGGGAGGAGTAGTGCAGGGCAATGCCCACCTGTTGTGTGTTGCATTCACATTAGTTCACTTGTGTGCCACTAAAAATGCTGTTGAAGGAAAATCTGACAATTTGTGAAGAAATTAGTGAACTTACCGCTTGGCAAACCACTGGGTAGCTTGTTAAGCTTATGCCGCCTGCATAGATCGCTGTTGTCATGGCGATGTGGAAGCACATATTCAACAGTGTGTGCCAACTTTTCCTGGATATGTGAATGGAACTGTGAGAGTGACAGTGGCAGTTAATGAGAGGATGAAGCGTACTAACAAGCAGCAATGACAAATCTCTATAGAGATACACGACAGTACCTGTGGTGAAGTATATGAGTGATAATGATGGTGAAGAGGCAAAGGAGGAGCACTGCAGTGCAGGCATAGACCACAGGGTGGAGCACCCTGACAGAGATGGGACTGGAGTTGGGGAACTCAGGCACCTCCTAAAAAAAGAAAACAAGAAAGTCTTAGTGGTGTTGCATGAACTACATCGGGGACAAGCAATTATAATAATTGTGAGGGCCAAAAAAAAAGTAGTTTTGCTCTGCAGATGGCCAAAATGCAAAGATTGTGGCTCGTAGTTTAATAAAATTAATTGTCTAAATCAGGTTAATTGATTACTATGCATAAATCTAATTGTTCTTTCTACATCATTACTATAGTGATTGCAGAGTTATTATACCTGCTACCAGAAATATAATTAAAATTACTCTCCACCATCCATCACCTATGAAACCAGTGATTTATGGCGCTTAAGAAAAAGTGCTTGCAGCACACAAAAAGTTGGAACAGAGGTTGCCAGTTGATAATGTTGGGGTAAAATATTCAAAGTAATTCTACCTGCAGCACAGCATAGTTTCCAAGCACGGAGCAGCGCATTGTGGATGTGCTGCTATCAGTGTGGGCCAGCCGGCAGCCCTCCTGGCTCCAGCCGCCCTGCTTCTCCAGTCCCCTCAGGCTCCACTGGGCCGCCACTGCATCCGTACCGGGGGACAAGTGGCGCAGTGACACCCAGATGGCCTCCGAGTTGTTCCACATGCTGCAACCATCTATGGTGGGATGGAATGAAATTTAAGTAACAAAAACCTTTCAGACGTGCTTTGAATTGCAGATGAATGTGATTATATTTACATTTATATACATTATTCTATCACAATGAATGTATTTAACCTTTGTATGTTAGATAAAAAAAGATAAAGACAAACCAAAAGACATTGCAACAAATGTGACACTGAACAATCTCAATAAATAAGACAAAAATGCCAAAACAAAATTGTCAGATATATCGTTTAAATTGCTCGATGAGATTACACTGTCACTGTAGATTTGTTTATCACAATGTAATTTTGATGTGACTTGGCACCAGCATCACATCTGTAAAGCGTGTTAGGGTATTCTGGTGGAGAGTGAAAGCTGACTGAGTGTTGGACTCCTGATAATAATGCAATAGAATAATTACATTACCAAGGTTTACATAATTTGCACAATTTGTACATTTTAAGCAGGCTTTTAACTATTTTATAGAACAGTTTTCTTTCAATGTATAACCCCTAAAAAAAAGCTTTGGCTGAGATGTCTCCTTACCAAGGCCCACAAAGATGACAGGAGTGTTGACACTACGTCTGCGCGAGTGTTCAGCGTTGCTGGAGTTTCCCGACAGGGGAAAGAAGCTTCCTGTTCGAAAAGCTACAAACTGGAGCTTACAATCTGCTGAAGCATCGGGAGGAAGCAGAGTCGCTGGAAGAGTCACAGAAGCCAGGGCTACAGAATTCTGGACAAAAGGGAA
Source organism: Blennius ocellaris (assembly GCF_963422515.1). Taxonomy (NCBI): domain Eukaryota; kingdom Metazoa; phylum Chordata; class Actinopteri; order Blenniiformes; family Blenniidae; genus Blennius; species Blennius ocellaris. Next base: position 20,253,736 of record NC_137656.1, read on the forward strand.
AAAAAAAAAAATAAAGTATGTATTTATTTGCTGAAATTGACCAATAAAACATAATAACTGTCAATCAAGGCAGAATTGTTGGTGAACAGTATGTATGAGGTAAGAAGAGAGGAGAGACACTACGAGTTTGCGCATGCTTCACCTTCAGTGGAAAATTGTTGAGAGAGGTGTTATGGGAACCAGTGCTGCAGCGGAAATGCAGCTGCTGTTCATGGATGGATTCTGGCACGTCAATTCCGGGACTGCTCGTGGACACATCGCGACGCTGATACGCCGTGCAGGTTATACCAGTGAAGTGGGCTGGTCGGATAAGATGAGCCTCCATCACAATGTTTTTAGATACCTGTTTCAGTCAAACACTTTGGTCAGTTACTTCTGCTTTTCATACATATATTACAGCTGTTTGTGTATTTTTAAAAATGTATTTTCTTATGATTACTTTGTAGGCGAAAAGGTAAAAAGGTGAAAAAGGTATAAGTTGAAGAAAATGTGACAAAAAATATAGAGGCTTTAAAATTAATTGCAACCTTAAACATGTTAAACTTCATTACATATACATTTGTTGCATATACAGTAAATGTCCTGTTATCACATTGTATTTACGCATTTGATATGATTCTACAGCAACTATGAATGTATTGTATGGAAAATAAATCTTATCATGGAACAAAAGAAAAAAACCAGAATAAAACATTGATGGTCTTCACCATGGAGAAGTCTTGAGCATGACTGTGCAGCTGGGGCCAGGCCAAGGTCTCCAGAGAGTAGACTATGGAGCTACAGGCTCTCTTCTCTCTCTGAGCAAGAGCAAGAATCTGATTGTCCACCTGCATCAGGTTACTGCCCATTTCCACCATCACCTCCGACAACTGGAACACATGCAGACATTTGTACAGAGATTTAAAAAGATGCTGACACCCAGAGAAGACGTCACAAGAGCATGGCTGAAAAAGATCCATCTTAAATCATTAACTGAAAAGCTTTTCTCACCTCCCGCAGCTGTCTGACATATTCCATGAACCTCTCCATGATTTGCGCCACATACATGACATCTACTGAATCAGTGAAGCCTGTGCTCTCCATTGTGTACGTGCGAACTTGATGCGCCACAGTGACAGCATTGGACGCATTGATGGGTCTCTGAAATGTAAGAGCAAAACTTCAGTCAGACCTTGAGGCATTATTTCATGACAGACTGTGGAGCTGCTATTTTGCCGGCTGCCATACTGACCAGGATGAAGGTATGCAGGACTCGGGTGATGCCGTTGGTGTAATGACAGTTGGAGTAGTCGCCATCCTGCCATTGTCCAGAGCGGTCACAGTATCGAGACGCTTTCTTCTGCTCCATCCCTCCCTCCACAGGCACTGAAGTGTAGCGCAGCTGCAGGCAGTACTGATGAGAGGTGATGCCTGCCAGAGTTCTTGGCCACCTGGTAAATAAGCCCAGAGAACACTGAGACACCTGACTTTCTTTTATTTCTTTTTGTTTAAGATAAACATCAGTGTAACTGTAACCAACCTGAACTCCCCACGGTTGTTGACAACTTTATCTTCTGGACAGAAGGAGGCACTGTTCTCCAGCACCACTATTTCAACAGTGCGGGAGGTATTGCCCCGCCCGGTGGAAACCACACACTCCCACTCTCCACTGGCCTCCACATGTACGTTGAAGAGAATGAGCTCGCTGGATGAAGACAAAATAGACAGCTCATTATCTGACATTATCAACACATCATGTTCAAGTAGTAAAACCCTTGTTCATTTGTGTGGCATTACACTTTGTAGTAATAGAGTAAACGTTCAAGGAGAAGTGAGCTCAGAGAGCCAGCAGCACCTGGTGATGAAGGTGCAGTCGTGCAGCACACTGTCCTCCAGTTGGACACCCATTTCAGGATCAGAGGTCACCAGCTGACCGTTGTGACGCCAGTGCACGGTGGTGATCTTGTCCACCAGGGCGGCGGTGCAGTGGAAGGGCAAGCGGTCCCCTCTGAAGACCACCTGGCGCTGGGACGGCAGCAGGGACAGGGTGTGCAGCTCCAGAGGACCGTCTGAAAGACATGGTGGGAAAAGATGCAGATGTGACCATCACACTTCAGTCCAAATGACTTGTGCTGCTCTCTCATTACCCAACCTCAGCTAAATGTTTCCACAGAAGCTAGTTTGAGTCCACTGTTTGGAGCAGATTGGATGCAGACTGCAGCAATTCATAAATGCAACCCACAGGATTAGCTGTCAACACTGTTCATTGATACTTTTTGAAAAGATTCTCTGCAGGGTTTTCTTGGTGCAGATCTGTTCCAACTTCCAACCCTTCTGGACCAACAATTCTTGAAATAGCTGAAATGATGTGGCGTGTTATTATGAGGGCACTGTCATTGTCACTCATAGTCCAATGTTCTCTAAAATAAAGTGGCAAACCACCTCATTCATATGTAGCCAGACTCTCACCACAGCTCAGCTGGCTTTCTCTAAGCCCACGCAGGGGCTTTCCCTTGAGACTCCTGGGGTAGGCACACAGGGTTTCATCCCCCAGTCGCGCTGAACTGCTGCGGAAGAAGCCCGGGACCCATCGCAGACCACAGTCACAGGACAGGTAGTCTGAGTTAAAGTTCCTGGAGAGAGAAATAATACTTATTTTCCTTTTTGCAGGTACAATTTCTGATCTCATTACAGATTTGACATGCCATGACATTTTTGCATTGCATTGTTAAGACTCCTCATTTGCTGCAGGTACAAAACATGTTTTGGACAAATAAATAGTTGGGCCCGCCCAGTGCATTGTCCATCTATCCATCCATCCATCCATCCATCCACCCATCCAGCCATCCATCCATCCATCCATTGAAGTTGATCCAAGGTGAACTCAGGGTTAAAGCATGTCACCACTCATAAAATCATTAAATATTCCATTTCACATGAAAAACACAAAATGAATACTTTTAATTGAACATGAGTTAAAGATTACTTGAAACTGAAACACTCACACGAGCTTGAGGGACGGCAGCTCTTCAAACACTCCTGGATCCATGGTCGATATGATGTTACCAGACAGGTTTCTACCACAGGGCCAGATCAGATAAATGAACTCAATCGCTTTGCCACAAATTGAGCGGTACAGCATTTTGTTTTGTGGATGTGTCTCTTACAGTTTAGTGAGATTGGTCAGTCCCTGGAACATGTCTGCAGACAAGCAGCCAATGCGGTTGTTGGACAAGTCGCTGAAAGTGCGAAAATACAATGGAATGTGTTAGCTCAGCCACTCAGCCACATATTTTGGTATCTTAAGCCTTTGCGTTCATGTTATCAGATCACATATTACATATTCATAATAGGCATGTTGAAAACTTTTCAGGGCCTCCTTTGCTTTGGTTTACAATTAATCAAATAGTGATACGGAGCCTTAGAAAGTTCCGATTTATATAAACATGCCAGCAGTCCCTGCCACTTTCTCTTATCAGGACTCCACGGTGCCAGAGTAAAAGTTTATCACTGCCGGGGTAAAAGCAGGGCCCCTGTTCTGCCTCTGAGTGTGATGTATAGCTGCAGCCAGAGAGGGATCTGCTCTGTTGCACCTCTGACACTACCCAGCAGAGAGCTGTCCAGAGCATGTGTTTATCTCCCCTTGTTTGTTTTGAGAAGCCCCAGACCTTGCAGGGAAAACACAAGTAGGGGGAGGAGGGACGGGGAGTCACGCGGAGCGGCACAGACGAACAGTCTCGACCCACGCTGCAACCAGACCTCAAGTGTCCAAAAACACAACGAGTGAACAGCGAGCGGCTGCAAACAGCCGCCTTGTCACATTCAATACCGTGTGAGGAGCCTCTGAGGTTTCCTCAGGGGTGATGCGGGGCATAGAGATGACATCCCAGGGCCTCCGCAAAGATCAGCAGAAACATTTGAACGAGGCCTTTATGGTCACACTAACACTGGGAGCTCAATATAACATCTGCCACGAGCTGCCAAAACAGCATATATGTGACTTTGTCTGAGCTACTGTCAATCTTGATGAGCCGTCATAAACAAGTTAAACTCTACTGTCTGTCATGTCAAAACACACAACTGTGATGATTCGTGGTTTCTTGGTGTGAACCAGAGCTGGCAAACGTATTCCTATTCTTTACTTAAGAAGAAAAGCAGATTCTAAAACACGTTGATATCTGTAAAAGTGCCGATTCAATTTTTTCACTTAAGTAAACATAAAAAATACTGAAGCACTGAAATGTTTTTGAGTATACTTATTGATACACAGTGCTCTTTTTTATATGAATCTGAAACCATGTTGTGGTTGTGGGTTATTTGCACATGCTTTGACGACTATTGTTATTGTGACACTGTGTTTGTCAGCATACACCAGCTCACTGGCAATGGCATAAATCATAGACCATAGTTCTGGTTCAGAGGTTAAATTATGTTCTAAGTGTATACAACATGTATTAAAGTGACCAGAGTTTGACCAGTATGAATTCTACTTGAGTCTTTTGAAGTCTTGAATTTGTCAAGTCCTGCCACTTCATTATCTGTCCGCTGCCTGGATCCTTTCACTGTAACTCTGAATTATTATCTGGAGAGGTTAAAACAAGTAACAAGGCTGTTTGAAGAATGTAAGGAATAGAAAGTACAGATATTTGTGCTAAAATGTAGGGAGTAAAAGTAAAAAGTTCTAAATATGTGAGTTACTATACTATACCTAAAAAGTCGACTTGAGTCGGGAAACAAATGATTAACATCTTCTACTTCTGCCATTAATTAACCAGCGCGTGAATCATGCTGTTGTCTACTTACAGTTTCCGAAGCTCAGACAGACCTCGGAAGGCTCCGGGCATGATGGTGCTGATTAGATTGTGCTTGAGGTCCCTGAAGGAGAGAGAGAAAAAAAAAACATTAGGCCACAAACTAAATGCAGACAGGGATGGTGCGTAATGGAGGATAATTGTAGATTTTGGGATTAGCTTTTTTTTTGTGTGTTGGGAGATATTTATTGCTACTCCACTGTTATGACTGTGGAATAAATACATTAGCTGGAAGCAGAAACCAGATACGTTGAAGAAAGTGTTCCTTCATGAATGAAATGACTAAAATCATCTTGACTTTCTTGACCAAGTAAGTCTATAAGTACCTTGAGCTCAGTGACATTTTGATTATTGGGGATTATTTAATTTAGCAATTGCAGTTGTAGATTCACTCACAACTGGACACATACCCAAGTAAAATGTTGAGCTTAGGATGTGTAGCTTAGCATATAATCAAGAGGGAAAAGTGAGCCAAACTCTGCTCAAATGTAATAATTCAGTCAAACCGCAGCTTCTGAAAAAAAAAATCAATGAATAAACAAAGGATAAGAATGATGGTTGCATGCATGCATACACACACACACACACACACACACACACACACACACACACACACACACACACACACACACACACACACACACACACACACACACACACACACACACACACACACACACACACACACACACACACTGGGAATGGGCACCAAGTAAATAGAAAAAGTGAGGACCAGCATTTCTCTTCAGCACTTATGTTACTCTATTCATTCCTTTCACCAATTCCAAGATATATTCAGAGAAAAATCATACTGCGTGAATTCAGGCTACCAAGATACTTAATAGAGTACGTTTTGGAGGGACAGATAAAGGATTTGCCATTATTTTGTGTGTCATACATTCCAGAAAGATACTTGTATCCATCATCGGACAGTAGATTTTGAGAGTTGTTTTATCAGCTAGGTGAGAGGAACAGGGTTAAATCTGGTCAATAAAAGTATTTTGTTAAAACATAAACACAATCCTGTTTCTATTGATCGCTGACGAGGACTTCCTTGGAAGAGTTCACAACCACCAAGCTGTAGGTTTTCTGTGTTTGTGTTTTAAGCCAGATGAACAGTGGTATGAACAACCTTAGGGGACTTTCTGGGTCATTTTTTCCACAAACATTATCCGAGATTGCTTCTTTTAACCACACTGCCTCACATCCTGCACAACCTCAGGCATCTCATAACCATTGTTTTGTCCACTCTCCAAGAGATGAGCTTTTTTTGGTCAACCCTGGGGCAGGGAAATTGTTTTTGAGAATGACTTCCAGCAAAAAAACAAAAAAAAGAAATTACACTGTGCGGTATGGCTTGGATGCAGTAAAAGATCATGGGTTTCGCTGGCGGTCCAAGCGTTCCTCAAGCCATCGCTCATATTTGTATTATAGACGGGAGACAGGTTATAATAATGGAGCAGAAATTGTCTGGCCTCTCAGCAAAAAGATGAAGTGTGTTGTGTTTGTCTCCGAGCTTTGGTTTGAACAGCTTTTCCTCAGCTCTTTGAGCGCGCGCCAGTTGACCAGACAGGACGTTTAAAAAAAGATGCGAGATATTCCCATAACTTGGATTCAAACAGAAATGAGCAGCTTGTTACGACACACACACTTCACCAATCAAATCAAAGTGGAGCCTTTGCATTTCACGAGAGAACAACAGTACCCTCCTATATATGTGTGTGTGTGCAAGAGGCCTTGTGGGTCTGCCACATTGTATGCATCTTTGTGTGCCAATGTCCCACTCTGAGTATACATGTGTCTCTGTGTGTCAGTAGCTGTATAGGATTTGTTGACCGGGGCAGGGAGAGAACAATACTGCTGTTTCCAGTCTGCGTGTCTCGGGGCTCATTAGTGCGGCGATGAAAGACGAGGCACTGCCCACTATTTCCTCTCTCTGAGGTCTGCCCCTCCCTCTCTGTCTGCCCCTTTCACACACATACACAAGCATGTGTTTGCTGTTTCACACTGACCCCCATGTAGATGCTCTGACATACCCATGTATAGAGTTGGATTCAAATTATAATGCAGGTAAAGCAGAGCCACTGTAATTACAAAGAGACCCATTACCAATTGTACGCCCTTCACTTACATTTATATCAGAGAGGAAGGGTTCATAGGCTTCTTTTCTCATTCTGTGCTTGTAGACGAATGCAAAACACTGGTTCACTTTACTGAAAATATGATGACTGGTGCATTCTATTGTAGGTGAAGGAATTACATTTGTGACAGGAGTATAAATAAACTGGACCTGTGAAAAATATGGATCTTTTTTTTCCTGCCTGTGTTGTTTGTATCCCATGGGCTTTCTTTTATCAATTTAAACCTGCGGGTCCCCAGCACTGATCCTGGATCATTGTTGGGCCTTGTTAGATGCTTGGTGAGGACAAAACCATGAGAGTCGGTTGTACTGAAGCAGAGAGAGAGAGCTAAAACATGCAGGACAGGAGCTCTCCAGGTCCAGGGCTGAGCACCTCTACTTAAACACAAGTGATACAATTCTAAAGAGGACATTACTATGTCAGGAATATATTGTATTATGATGCATTTATGTCAGCTTGCACTTAAACTCTAACCCTAAATTAAAGCTGCAAGCAGCATTGGTCGGGACCTCGAGATTGCCCGTCGGGGGGGTGGCTATGAACGGTTAATTAAAAAAAATATTATTTAAGCAAAAAAAAAAAAAAAAAAAAATTAGTACTTTTATTTTGAAAATGCGGGGTCAAAACCAGGTAATTAGTTAGTGGTTTGTGACCGCAGCGCTCCCATTAGGCCACCTACCAAATTTCAGCTCAATCGGACAATGTTTGGTAGCATGCTAATGTGCATGCTATGCCGCAAGCTAGCGGATACACATGAAAAGCTCAGTGTGGTACTCCCCAGGTTGCCCCGATCCCGAATCTGGTCTTACTTCAATTCTAGTGTGAATGACACTGCACTTATGGAACAATAAAGGTTTTTCAAAAACTTCCACCGACATGAATTATATGGCCTCAGGCCAGGCCTCCTACGGAGGTCAGTGTGTGACATGAGAGTGACCTGGTGGAGTGCCGGGCCTAGGAGGCCCGGCCTTTGTCGGCGTAAACGAAGGTGTGATTGATCCAGCAATAAAGGTTTTTCACAAACTCTCACCGACATGAATTACATGTCTCAGGCCAGACCTCGTACAGGTTTTGCATGTCCTCATGACAGGAGAACATGAGACACGAGAGTGAGGTCAGGTCACATGAGAGTAACCTGACCTGAGAATGACTGGTGAGGTCACTCTCAGGTCAAACTGCAGGATATGACAGGCTGTCAATCACACAGCAGTGATGAGCCTGAAGCTACAGGAAGCTGCCCATATATGGAGTGATGCACTGACCAATCACAGTGGAGAATTTCACAGCTGCGCCGAGCGCGGACACTCTGACGTCAGAGTGTGAGACAGGGAGGATTATATTAGAAGATTTTGCGAACAACTGCTCTTAATCTATACTTATCGGGGGAGTATGTGGATAAAAATACCATACTTTTGTAGGAATTTTTGTCCTCTTTAATACTGTGCGGGTTTGGAAGCAGTCAGAGGTAAACTTTGGACACCAGGGTGCGCTGTTTGGCGACAACGCCGGATATCTCCCATCAGGATTCAATGTAAAAATGTAGAATGAAAAAAATGTTACTGTGTCGCTTTAACTCGTCATTCTGGGGACTTGTTGTGGAATTTTCCCCACATATGTTACATCCTCTTGTTCGGCAGGGTCTCGTGTACGTGGCGATGCCCTCGGTTTGTGGCTGAGAGTCACGGTTTGCAAACAGTTAAGAGTAGTTCGGGGAGTTTTAAATCGTAGATTTTGAGGGAGAATTTTCGGTTTCCCCATGTTAATGGATGACAGGAGCCAAAAAGGCGATTAGGGGGTGGGGAGCTTGGACGGCTAATAAAAATTAAACTGGACTAGGTAAGAAAATTTCCCTCTAGAGTTCAGTAGTAAACAATCTCCTCTATTTTTGTATATCTCAATTTAACCGATGCGACCTTCGCCCTATGAGGAGTTAAATTTTCCGTTTCTGCCTTTTTTTCCCTTTTTTGGGCGAATACCTTACATTGAAAGGCAAATAGCCGGCTTCCTGTTGGAGTTAGGCCAAAAGTTAGAGCGCGTGAGTCGTAGGGCTCGAGTAGACGAACAAATTTCGTATTCGCTGTTTTTCTGTACGACATTCCTACGGACCGTGGCGTACGATTTAAAGTGTGTAGGTGGCGCTAGAGAGCCATTTTTTGATTTTGGGGGGATTTTTTTAGATTTTATTAAATTTTTCACCAGTTTTGACGAGTGTGCCAAATTTGGTGAGTTTTTGAGCGTGTTTAGGGGGTCAAATTTGAGGCGATTGACGCGTAAGGAGTCCCATGAAATAATAATAATAAGAAACATTCGAAGAACAATATAGAATTTCACCACCAGGTAGTGGCCACGCCCCCGAAGGGGGCGCCACTCTGGGAGGGTCAGGGGAGTTCCTGGATGTGTGTGGGGCCTCCTGCGGAGGCCCCACACTTTTGGCGACGACGAAATCCAAAAGAGACCTGCCGTTGGCTGGGCCTAGGGCCCAGCCGTTGGCGAGGTCCCTAATAAAATCTTAATGTCCAAATAATTACTGAAATAAATGCACAAATAGAGAATTAACAAGTTAGCAAATCATATTTTGAAAATAAACAACAACAAAAAAATGGAACCTAGAGGAATGTTTTGACTTCCCTGCAGCAGGCAGGGTGAGATGGAGAGAGGTGCTTGATTTTCCTAAGGTTTTAAATATAATATTCTACCAGGACTCTCAGTACTTTTTACTGTTCATTTACAGAAAAAAAGTTTGTTACTTCTTATACCTGCAAATTATGACGCTCGCAAGAAGGCCAACTATTGATGACATGGCTGAAAGTAGGCCCTTTGACAGTAATTAAGACTGAAGGCAGGGAGTCTCCATCCATCCGTGGCCTTATTTAGGAGCTTTAACTCACATGAAAAGTTGAACAGACACAGCCAGCTGATACAAGAACATTTTAAAGCCAGTAATTTTTCAGATTCAATGCTATTAGTGGACATCGATCCACATTAGAGACAGATCAGTGTAATACTATTCTGAGCATCATTACCTGACGACTTCTCCAACCGTCCATCACCAAATCACGTCAAGGCTCATTTGTGGATTGACGTATCAATATGACAAAAATGCTTCCGAAAGTCGATCAGGAAGCCTTGCAAAAAGACATTCATACTTTATTAATAATGTAAACATTTCATCTGAACTGCATTTACTTTTACCAAATGCTTTTATTTTACTGGGATAAAGAATATGAGTACTTTTGGCAACTTTGCCCAGTAGTGTTGTAAGTGTAACCTGCTTCTGCAATGCTATTCCTTTTGGCAGAATCTGGCAACGGATTGCAATTAGTATTAATACAGTTATTTTATTGGATTTGTTACTTGTCACCTGTCTTATATGAAATCTGTTGTAAAGAGCTGCTGTTTCTTTGCTCCCGTTGACTGTTACTCCTTATGTGAAGAGCAGCTCTGATATTATTTCGCAAGGACAGTCTAATTAATCCTGAGCTAACGCAGTCGTCCTGACAGCAATTAGAAAGATGTCTATGTGTGAGGAACACTAACAATGTCCTCGATTCACGATACCTGTCATGAAGTCACACCAATATTGTTGTTACTTCACACTTCACTTGAGTGACGAACATCAGCACAGTGGCACTGGAGGCATCGGCGTTTCCTGATTCCCATAATGAATAGACACTTTTTATTTTCATTATTGTGTACAGCAACTACACTGGGTTTTGAACAGGAACATGTTTTTATTCACTATTTTATTGACCGACACTAAGAACGACACTAAACTAACTTTAAACTTGTCAATATCTCTGTGTGACTTGAAAGCACAGAGCTCTGCGCGTGCTTCGGTCTGAGGAGTATCAACAGTCTGCTGCTAGTGATACAGTCTCTTATCACCAGGCTGGGGAATTTGAAGGGGCTCAGCGGTGCTTGCAGCGCCAGCCAAGCCCTCGCCTTCACCGTAGCCCAAACGTCAGCTGTTGCTCACCGCCATAATCCGAGCTGAATCTCAGCTGCAGCCCCTCGCCACTCTCTGATTTGTCTCCAGCTTTATTTCAAGCCTGCAGCACAGTCCACACAGCAGCACCGGCGGGCCTCACACTCAGGCGCTGACTTGTCTGTGTGCCCTCTGGAGTGGAGAGCGCCCTCTCTGACAACAGCTTCACAGCTCAGTGGCCTTGACACCGATGACAACAGCTGTCACCATGCGCGGGGATAATAGCGCAGACAAGAATTACTTCAAAGCCTCACATGCTTGCTGAACACGGAAATATTGCTGTCTAAAATCCTAAAAAATGTAAAGTAGCTATTATTTTCTTTCATTATCCTTAAGCTGCATGATTGGCCGTGACACATTATTATTATGACTCTGGCTTTTCCTTTTGAGTTATGCTTTGTAACCTTCTGAGTGCAGTGCTTTATCCCCTTCGCCACATGTGGCCTGTGTGATTGGACTGTGACAGACTCGAGCTCACTCCCGGCCCAAAAGGGGCCATTGTTTGCTGCCACTGGGCCTAACACCAGAGGCTACCATTAAGAATGTCTTTTTTTCTGCAACAAACTCCTCTTGATCAATGGGGCTGGTCCTCTGCCATTCTGAAGAGTCATTGCTGGCTGGGTATAGGGGATGAGCACCTGGGCCCCAAGCAGACTGGAGAGGAGCGATGTGCTTGTAGGGCAACGAGAGGGTAATAATGAAGACATGGTCTATAATGTGCTCCAGACATGGAGTGCTCCATTATCAGGAGCGCAGCAGCGGGGACTGGAGTGCTGACATTGTTTAGGGCCCGGCTCTGGAGGGAGCTGAGAAAAAGACTGAAGCCAGGGAAAGGCCGCTCATTATCACCAGACTGGAATCAAGAATTTCCTGTGGCAGGAATTATTTTTTTTAATAGAAAAACGTGGAATTACAGGGGTTGTTTCTATGTTTTGATTATACTTTTTTCTGGGTACAGCCCAATATAAGCTTTGTCTGAAGCCAAACAAAAAAAACATAGGTTTTCTGAAAAAAAAAGGCAATTGGGAGGTTGACTGGCACCTTGGTTCCTGACGGAGGTCAGTGGAGACCATTTTTGTGCTGCGTGTCATTTCCTGTCTGGTTGGCGTCTCTTTCCGTGGCCCTCGCTCGTTTATTTTTACAGTTTCCTTTTTCTCCATTTTTACAGCCGAGCTTTCCCCTGTAGGGAGGGGCAGGTGGGTTAGGGGATTCAGTATGAAGCAAAATCGTTCCTGTGTTTGGCCCCGTAGACCCCACCTCCCCACTCCTCAACACACTTGCTCACAATGGGGTCTCTGTAACACAGGCCCAAACCGTGCTCCTGCCTTCCCCCCAAAACAGGAAAGCAGGATCTGCAGAGGTCTTGTTTTTCTACTAATTTCCTGCTTTGCTGTCCCTTCCCCAGATTATTTTCTTTATTTTTTTTCTGGTTCCCCTCAGATCGAGTATACCTAATCAACGTTATGTCTTTGTTCATGTGGAAACTGTTTTAGAGCCATCAGAAAGCTGCATGACATCAATATAACTTTTCTTTTACAGTCAGAGGATTTCTGCATTTTGGATTGCTCTTGTAATACATACGGAATCTATTTCTTTTACTCACTGAAGAGCTTCATCCTGTCCCTGCTTTTCTTCTTGTATGGTTCAACAGGTGAACCCCAAGCAGAGGTGAGGGCCAATAACAACCTGCTCATTTTTCATGGTACTATCATGGACTGGCAGTTAAGACTGCACAGCGAGGTCCACAAAAATAGCAATGCAAATTTAATTCACGTGTGCAGTTCTCTGCGTTGATTATATGTTCCTATATTCCAGAGCAAGAGAATATTGAGAATACGCAGCCAAGGAAAACACTGGAAGCATGGGCCTTTATTGGCTCCAGGTCTGGCTTTTAGAGCAGCTGAGTGAGAGGATGAAGGAATTTTGATGGCAAGGATTTCGTCTTGAGACCTACCAGAGTAAAAATGATCTGAACCCATAGAAGCTAAGGAGTGTGATCATCATGTAACGTCAAATATTTCAGAGTCAAAGAAATCAATTTTCAGAAGAGCGAAAAAGCTGTAAATCCTTCCAATATTCTAGCATAACACAGATTTGGTATGTCAAATTGAGTGAATACGAAGTAACATTAGCTTGGAAAGACACAAGCAACTTAAAATCGACAACGAAAAGTTATTTTCGGCCAGTAGGTGGACTGTAGCATGTAGAGAGTGTCAAAGGGGAGGAACAGTGAAAGACCCTGTGAGATGGGAGGGGGCAGATGCAAAAATGAAGCAGAAAAGGAACAGAAACGGAAGTGGGGGGAAGTAAGTCCAGAGAAAGCTCAAGTTCCTCTGCAGGAAAAAGCCATTGAAACCATATCAAGTTTGCCGAAAGAGTGTGTGAGCGAGAGTTACTGGCATATAAAGCGTACAATTCGGTAATGGGTTTATGAGGGGGCTCGCTCGCTGTTTCAATAAACCCCCAGAGCCACGACTGAGCTAGGCTTGCAATACAAACACACCCCGTTCCTTCAGTTTATCTGAAAGACACATCTGGAGTCTATCAACTCCAGCAGCACCCCCTTTCTGTTTCCACTCTCCAGCACGTTTAACCCCTTCCTCACCCACTCCACCCCTCAATGTCACGCACTCTCATTAAGTGACCGTTGCCTAACCGGCAGCCACTTGATGGCGTGTGCGGGAAAACACACAAACATAAATGTTCATTTTCCTGTGAAGGGGGGAAACAAGTGTCCCGTGTGCTACCTCCACAGCTGCCCTGAGCTGTGCTCAGAGTGGTGGCCTGCTACAATCTGAACCCAGACTGGTCTAGACACAAGGGCTCCTCGCCATGTCTACACATTCTCTCTGTTTTTACATGCTATATCGCTGCTCGGCTCTCCTTTGTTTCCACTCATCAATGTAATTTTCTTTAGCCTGTGTGTGGAAATAATGTTAATCTCCCGCTAAGGAAAACAACTTCAGGTTTATATAAGACAAACTGCAGGAGTGTGCTTTCCTTCCCTCCGTCCCTCCCTCCCCCTTCTTCTTCTTCCTCTCTTTCCCCTCTCACTCGAGCCACCACCATACCATCTTTAGCCATCTCGGCTCCACTTCCCCTGTGTCAGATGGTAAAGTTGTTTAAGTTGGACTTCTTCCTAGACCCAGCTGCTCAGAATGGCAGAGTTAATCTCAAGGTCGGCTTCTGAGAGACACAGGCAAAGACTGAGTGGCCTGTTTATGAAACAGATACGATCAAGTCATTAAGTAGAGAACTACCCTCCTCATTCATAACCATACCGTTATAATTGAAAGTTCAACGATGGACATATTTTCCAAACATATCTGCACATTCCCATGCTCTCTGTGACTTATTGGTCACCGGTTTCACTATAAATCTTAATCCCCGATGCTCCCCAATGATATATCACAAGAAACTCCTTATTTCCTGCTCGAGAATAAAGTTGAAAGGAGTCAAGAGGAAGTTTTCAATTATCTTTAAATACATTTTCTGTGCATTATCCTCCACAAAGCAATAAGTAAGAGTGCAGTCACATCAAGTAGATTCACACTGCGGGGGTCATTGCAGCATCTTATGCTGACAAACTCTGTCATGCTGCCAACACCTTGATGTTCTGCACAGTCCGAACCACAAGCCTTGGCCCTGCCTTTCAGACCTGTTCACAACAAACGCCCTGCTGCTCCCTCATCCATCATCATCGCTGCTCCTTCTCTCCCCGTAGGGTGAACAGACCTGGTAATGAGGGCCCCTTGTGCCCTGCCTGCCTGTCCTGTGTCCCATGGTGCAGTGGGGCCCAGCTGGACAAGAGCCAGACTGCCTCAGCCTTCTTTGCTCATTATTCTCATTACCTTGCCTCAAATCAGTGCAGGACAGGCTGCTGGGATCTGTCCACAACTCATAAAGGCCCCGGCTCGTTAACGCGGCTGCCAGCGAAACCTCGCCCCCAAAAAAGGGTGTGCACAAAGGTGGAGGTACTCAAATAGGTACATGAGTGCAGTGCTGAAGGCCTCGAGCTGGTGGGTCCAAAAGTCACTCTTTTTTGCACATACCAAGTACGACCACAAAGGCAAGGTACGATTCAACTCGTGTGCCCCGCGAGCTGGAAAGAAATAAGGTATTCCGAGATCCAAATGTAGCTGTTGGATGGTAAGCCTATTTAAAAGAGCTACAAAAACACAGTAGTCCAGTAAGAGGGCAAAAACAAACAAGCCTAAATTGCTCCTCTGTACTTGGGTGGTTTGGCAGGTTATGAAGGCAATAGTGGCTTTGAGGAGGTTTGTCCCAATGAAAGGGCTAACTGTGTAACTGCTGCACCGTCTGGCTCGAGCCTGGAGGAAGGCTGCTTGGCCCTGGTGCTGTGTTTGCCCGCTAAGCAACAGCAGATCAGACTATACTCAACTCTGAACACAAGTCTGGCTTGAGCGTGTGGACGAGAGTGTGCGTCCGCCGAGAGCGTGAGCAGACGCGTCTGAAGTGACTGGGTAACGAGTGATGGTGGCCATACTAGGAAATGCGCAGGAGTCACAGCACACATTGCAGTCACACCAGAGGCGGGTTGAGGAGTTTGTATGTGCTGGTGGTGCAGGCGGGCACCGGGAGCAGACGATGTTGTTTATCCTTTTCATATAGGAGACGAGATGCAGTGTAATTCCCTGATGTGTGTTTACTCAGCCCTCGTGGGCTGGCCTTTGATTACAACGCTGACCACATAATATGAGTAACTGCTCACTACTGCTGCAAATGACAAGCACATGTAGACTTTATACTGGAAACAATGACAAGACCTGAGGATGCATGGCGAGCTGAAGGGCCAGAGCTGAAAACTGAAATCGGACAAAAACACATTCACAGATAGACCCTTCAAATCAAAATTCACCTCTTTTAATTCTTCCACCACTGCAATGAAAAATTTTAATGCTCGACATTTTACAACATACAGCAATTTTCTCATGAGCTCAGATATAATTGTAAGCCATGCAGGGCTCAATTAAAGGTTAAATTTGTCAGCGTGAGTGAGCAGACCTCCACCGCGGTGTGTCAGAGCCAGCAGAGGTTGAGGCAGAGGAGTGAAATGAAGCTTGCATGATTTACGTTAGTTAAATCCTCTCCTTACACCAGACGCCTACTTCTCCGACTTCAGAGCGTAAGCAAGTGTCGGTGTTTGAATGAGTGAGCTGCTCTGTGTGTCTTTCAGCCCGCTCCTTCAGTTGAGCATCTCGGAACGCTCCACCCTGTTGCACCCCGCCAGTTTCATCACTGCTTCAGGTAGAGGGGCCAATTCGTGGACAGGCTCAGGTTACCCGACCCATCGACCCTGCAGAGCAACAGGGGGCCTCGTCTGCACTTTTACAAAAATAAGCAGCGTCAGCTTATTTGACATCAAATGCTGTGAGCAGCAGATTTACTTTGGTTTCACTTTGATAATGGTTATTGTCAAAGCAGCATTAAGTCCAGGACCTGGTGTTTT
Organism: Blennius ocellaris; assembly: GCF_963422515.1. Taxonomy (NCBI): domain Eukaryota; kingdom Metazoa; phylum Chordata; class Actinopteri; order Blenniiformes; family Blenniidae; genus Blennius; species Blennius ocellaris. Next base: position 20,270,122 of record NC_137656.1, read on the forward strand.
CCTCTTCACAACTTTATCACTGTCCTTGGTGAGAGGCTGATGACATGAGAACTGACAACTTGGCCTTGAAACTATTCACCCATGTTGTGCTCACGCCAGACACTTTTAAAAAAGGGGGGAAAAAAAGAGCAATTTCAGCAAAATTAGCCTTTGTTCTCAACTGGCACGTCTGGTGTGAGTGCCGGTAGGTAGGTACTAACAAGCTAACAACTGCAGCAAATTACCATATTTTCCTTTCCTTCAACATTTTCGAGAAGCTTGTTAGCGTCATGGGTGGTAACTTCAAGTGGCATGTGGAACTAATATGTCTTCAACATTACCCGCCCTTCCTCTCCAACAAAATAAGTGGGTCTACAGTATCCACACTGAAGCCGCAGCATGTGTGTTGTTGCCATAAAGCTTTACTGGGATGCTGTGTGAAACAGCACACCTTGGAAACATTGTCTTGTGTGGGAAACACGAATGTCTCGTATTCAGGGTATCCAGGGGGGAGACAAGGACAGTCTCTATCTCGCTGGATACTTGTGAGCACAAACTTCTAAACATGAAATGATTGAGAAAAAAGACACATTGCTCAATCTGTCTGCAAGTTATCCTCTGGAGGATAAATGTAATTATAATATATCCAATAATTGTCAGTAACTGAATGGTGCAAGTTTAAAAGTGAGGATATTGCTGAAATAACTTAAGTATTAATCATCTTCGCAAGACAGAAGGAACGAGAGAAAAGCCATGACAAAACATTGAATAACCATTGAGATCATGCAATCTGGAGCAAGTCTGGACAAGCATACACAAAAGCCAATTTCAGTCAGAAGAGCTTGTCGCAGTTCTCCACACGGCTGCGCTCTGATTGTCCACAGGAATACTCTGCCTAATTCCATAAGTCCTGACAACTAATCTCATCTTTCACTTGCCTCACACCTCATTCAGAGAGATTAGGATGCTTCTGAGGAGGGCCAGACTGTCTGCAAGCCGCAGGCGGAACTGCCAACACACACCTCCTGCCAGAGATCGCTCTTATCTTGTCCTGTGGAGTGGGGCTTACTTGATAATGAAGAACTGAAGTGTAATTATGTGAGGTTTTCAACATAAATCTGTGATAGCAAGTCTAAAAGCATCATCCTCCCCACTGGAAAGGTGCCCACGATTGGATCTCTGTGCACAGAGCTGCTGAGATTCGACTCAGATCTCCTTGATACCCTGTGTTTATGTCTCTGCAACAATGTCTCTGAAAGAGGGGAGCCAAGAAGGCCGCCGTCACGTGAGAGGATGACACAAAACCAATGCAAACAGTAAACACAACAGCAGAGCATCTGCAGAAGTGAAAACCTGACAGAAGAGGCATGATGAGAAACAGGATACTCACAGCTTCTCCAGGGCGTAAAGTCCAAAGAAGGATCCATTTTTGAGAACTTGGATTTTGTTGTGACTCAGTATCCTGTAAAAAGAACAGCAAACACAGTCTTGTCAGAAATGCTCAGATGAAACTCAAATATACATTATTAGGGAGAGTTCCGGTTCAACCGTACACACTGTGAAGTACACACTGGACGGATGACAGCCAAAGAAAAACGTCCTCTTGGTGCTGCAGTCACATGAGAGATTAGCCTGACCAGAGACATTAGCTAAAGATGTTTCCAATAAATGTCAGGACAGAACAGGACATCAAGATTAGGCGGGAGGCTGTAATCTCTACAATCATTTCGCGTACATCAAACAAATGTCCTTCCACATGAAAAAAAAAAAGGGCTGCACAGGCCTTGTTAATTTGCTCTTTATCTCCTGGCAAATCACTTGGCCTATGGGACCCTTTTCAGGCCCGAGGGGCAAAATGCTGCGAGACATAAGGCTGCGATTTGTTTTGTCTGACAGAAACACGTGAAAACAACACAAAAGCCGGCCTATTTGGAGGCACTTGTCAGAACAGTAACGGGTAACATTGCATTTCATACACCTGGAGCCTAAATTGAGGGCTAAGAAGGGCAAAGTGGCGTTTCAGTTGGTAAAGTGGAGTTTTGATGCCCCGTTTTGCTCTGTCCACATGTTGATATATCCTTGGAGAAAACCCTGAAATGTCTCCAAAACCTCGCATGGTAGTCATCTCTATGAGTGTGTGTCTGAATGTGTGAACATGACTAACAGTGTAAAGACATTTGAGACTGTTGAAGCTATAAAAATGCACAATATCAGTCAGTTTACTGTTTACTATTCAAAACAACCGAGCCATAAATGATTAAGAACAATACAAAAATGAATAATATAACAAATAAAGCAGGGTGTTGGTAAAGGATAATCATTTGCATCACAAATGAGACTGACTCACAGTTACAGCACACGATGAAGCTAATCAAAAACAATAATGTGGAATATACTAAATACAATATTTATTAGAAAAAAAGAGACAGAATAAAAAGCTTGAGCTAAATCTCAGCTGAACTATTCTCACTGGGTTTCTTACTAGTTGACATGTTTGGAAATGTACACCAATATTCACAGCTTTATGTTTGGTTGTTAAGACTTTCTAGTATCCTACAAAGCACAATTATCTTTGAAAATTATTTCCCTCCTTTTCCAGGGGGGAAAAAAAAACCCTGCACTTTTAGGCAAGAGAAGGAGTTGCATTAAAAGCATTTATACAATTGGGCATATTAGTTAGAAATGGCAGTTTCCACAACACTGGGTCTTTGTTGGAGTGAAAATTTTGGAAACAGAACTGCTGCCGTACTGGATTACATTCACTGCATTGGTTTTTCCAATTAGAAAGTGTGACGCTCTCACACGAAGAAAAAAAGACGGAGGTTAAGGTGGAAAACTTGTGCATTTTAATATTTAATCACAGGCACAGTGTGCGTGTGCGTGTGCGTGTGCGTGTGCGTGTGTGTGTGTGTGCGCGCGCACGCTTGCTGCAGATTAGAGTGTTTATGTCACTCCAGTGTCTGGCCCTGTGGATTCATAGACCTGACCAGCCCAGGTCCGCCCGGCGCTGGCGACAGCCCGTCATCATTACCGCGCCCTTCAGCTTCACATCATCTTCGCCCCTACCACATGGCGCTTAACAGGCTGTTTGTGACATTAAGTGCATTCTCAAATCGAGAGGAGAGCCGTGTGTGCGCCTTTAAAAGAGGGAGCTGACTGTGAACAGTCTGTGAGATTTACAGATTCAGCAGCAGCAGTCAGCCCCCCTGTTTCCTGCCACATCAATAAAAACACTGCCTTCAGCGCTGCGCCTTCCAGCTCACTTAATGACCACATTTAATCGTTCACTCTTAGTATACAGGGATAAACAGGGCGGACTTTTCTTCAGTAACTATTAGTATTACTTAAGATATAGAGATGAATGGAAGACAGAAAAGAATTCAAGAACAAGATAAACAAAACAAACAAAAAAAAAACTAAAATAAAGGTTGTTCTATCACAGTTGGTCTGGATGCACAATATTTAGCAACATTTAAAAAAACAGACAAAAGTATTTTCAAACGGCCCTGTAATCAAGGGAATGATTAGAGTGATGATGACTAACACAAAGACCTCTCCACGTATTATCTCAACATGAAACCTAAAGTCATTTTCAAATGAAAGCTACTCCAAATAATTTCTGTCCCCTGAAAAAGACAAAAAAACATTTCACATTCACAAATTTGCACTGAGCTCTTGAACCAGATTAAGCTTATTAAATCAAGCTATTTCAGCGTGTCAGACGAGAGCAGTCTGCTCGTGCCGTAGCCCGAATTTGAACCTATGACTCCGGGGCCTTGAGGTCTTTCGCTTGACTTTGGGCACAGAATCTCTTCCTATAAATGGATGCAGGCCCGAGATGAAAGCTACAGAGGATCCGGAACTGCCTGAATAATTCAATACAGATAGGAGAAGAGAAAGTCACATCTGGCAAAGAAACAAGCCATTTAATTCAACACAGACTGTTTAGATGCAGATAGCTTCTGACGCAGCTTATTATGCTGGGAAAAAAAAGGAAAACTATTAGTTAGTGATTTATGCCCATGGTTGGTTTTGGTGAGTTAATACAACAAGTGCTGGAGCTACTTTAACTGTATCACAAAGAAAAAATAAATAGTGGCTTGGACAAGTAACTCATGTGTTCCTCATATTTATCTATCTTAGTTAGAATGTCTTAATAGTGGTGCAGTGCGTTTGGTCCTGACCTTGAATCTGGAGTTTGAACAGGAAGGACGTAATGAAGACTCCTATAAACGCCAGCAGCCGAAAGAACGTAATATTGTGCATGAAGCTGTACTGCTGTGACACCTTAACCTCTTTTTCATTTTAATTTACGAATAGACAAAGACACTAAATAATGATGATTGTGATAATAAATATTTACATTCAAAAAGGAGTGGGAAGAAGTTGGAAGTGCCACGGTAGAACATGGATGCTATTCCCGTTTGTTTGAATTAATCTAAAGTCATTATTAAAGTCATCAATTGCAAATGCTAATCTGTGCATGTATCCTTGTTGTATGTATGCATTTTTTTAAGATGCTGCATAACTTGATGTCTCACTTGTTCCTAAAAAACAGATCCATGCACCAGTGCTTCCAAAAACAAAGCTGGGACAAACCAGCAGAGAGCCAAAGGAATTGAACAATTGACATGCAACAAACAGCAAGTCGCTTTTATCAAAGCTCCGCTAAAATTTACATTACTTTTCAAAACCATTACAGGTAATGTGGTGGATAAAAGGTTCACAGTTGGTTTACTGAACTCATGGAAACTTCAGTCATTGCAGCTTTCCCAGCATTGGCCGTGCATGTTTTCCCTCCAAGCTTCCCACCAGATGTGTTAATATCAGGCTGGATTCATGTGCATTTGGAATATGAACGATAAATAAATAAAATTTGCACGTCTCATTATGTCACAATAGCCCTCAAGTTAAGACATTTCACCCCACAATACTACATTTGGCTTGTTACTCTCCTCACCCGGACTTAAAAGCTGACTTTCGTAAATAAACAACGACCACAAAATGAGCTAACTGAATTCCTCCCACAGACAACAAAAGGCGCAGACTTCCAGGAACGCAGGGGAGTTGCAGAGGCTGGACACTGCTGTATAATCCCTGAAGCCCAATGTTTGGAGCAGAGTTGTAGCGGGGGACATTGTTCTTTCATTGGGCGTCGCTCCGGCGAGGTTAACAGAGCGACACAAGCAGGGAGGACGAGCAGCTTCTTTCGTCTTCGCGCTCCTCGGAGGCCGAGCGTTTCCTACCGAGGCTTAACGGTACATGAGTGGCTTCTTTCCGCTCCACATAAGTGACAGATCAGATGGCAGATTGAGTTAATCTGCTTTTCAAGAGCTATGATGCTGTATGGTGCATGGCACGAACTGTGTGCTAACTTAGTCCAGACAGCGGACGGTATCTCAGAGCAGCATTTACCATCTCTCATTCACTTAACCCCTTCAGACCACAAAGGCCTCCACAAAATCTGATGGGTTAATTGAATCCATCTAATCCATGAAAGAAAAAAGAAAAGAAAAAAAGCAGGACCACATGTCAGGATCTTGTTCAACCGTTTCATGTAATTCATTTACAAGGAGATCAAAAAGCAGAAGGTCACATGAAAAAGATCCAGGTCAAACAGAAGCACACGCAGGCACGCACGCACGCACGCACGCACGCACGCACGCACGCACACACACACACACACACACACACACACACACACACACACACACACACACACACACACACACACACACACACACACACACGCACACCGGCTTCTCTACTGCAGCTGTCTTTACATAAACAGCACAAACACACCAGTACCTCATGCTTTAAAGATTTTTACCTAAAACTATAGATGACAAATGACCATTTCTCATGGCCCACTGACAAGGTGTCTGGTTTCCATAATCCTGAGTATTCTGACAGAAGCAGACATATTGTCATGAGAACATTAGTTTCTGAATGTAAAAAAACCCAAAACAAAAACCCTCTGAAAAAGGGGTGGTTGAAAGGAGATACAGATAATATGAGAGGATTAGTTAGAATCTATCTATGAACTCTAGACAAGAGAGAGACTGACCTATTCTAAACTAATACAAATAGGAACATTTAGGATTATGTGGTTGAATCTGAATTCTTTATACACATCTGACCTGTTGTAATGGGAATCTCCAGAGGCACAAAGAGAAGACTTTCTACAAACATACATGAGACATTGCTCAATCATTAAATGCACATTTGAAATGAGAAGTTTCATTTGAGGTTATGAAAATGTCTATAAGGCCATGTACTTATGTAAGTTTGATTCATGTATTCAAATATTTTGCAAACAAGGACTGTGTATGATCTTAATTATGAAAGAAATACATTAAAATCTGCTAGGAGACGTCCACACTTTCAAGAGTGTTTTATTAACTTTTGTTCCATAAGAAAATTATATATTTCAAATGACCAAATACTTCATCTTGTATATTCTAACATAGTTATATAAGTATCCGGAGGACTCTTAAGTTAGATAAAATCCTTTATCTCCTCTTAACATGAAGGGGCAATGCTAATCAAGCTGATTAATGTATGATTTGCATAATTCTATAATTTTATGAATGATCCTAAAAGTGAAAGTATGAGTGCCGCTCCGCTGCTTGATGTTTCAGTATCATGAGCCACGACACTCCCCCACAGCTCAGAGCACCATTGTTGCATTGTCCGTGTGAGAAAAAGTAGAAACCATACAATGAGCCTTGTCTAGTAAACCACAGCGGCTCCTCCCTGCACCGTGCCACTCACTTTGTCGGTTTGCTCAATTTGCTTCGGAAATCCGCAAAGTCTTTGAGGACCACAGAGGAGTATGACAGCGAGTTTCAGATCATGTTTACTCACTGATTTGCCTCAGTTTGTTGCCCCGACTCGATGTTCGTCTCACTGTAATAAATGACCCCAGGCTTTGCGCCCACACACTGTTTGTGTGTGTGTGTGTGTGTGTGTGTGTGTGTGTGTGTGTGTGTGTGTGTGTGTGTGTGTGTGTGTGTGTGTGTGTGTGTGTGTGTGTGTGTGTAACTGTAACTGTCTGTCGAGCGCTTTCTGCAGATGGTCTTGGTTTTGTCAGCCAATCAGCTCTGTGAGGGATTGTGGGAGAAACGTGCCATAACCTGGTGGAGAGGCGTGAAAACACCTCCTTCTATCTCCTGCACCAACTGCGGCGAGAACCACCGCAGACTGGAGCACGACGGGAACTTCTGTTTACTGTTGCTTGGTGTCAGAATCTCTTCAATTTTCCTCCTGTCTCACTGGCAGACATGCAAAACCTCATTTTTTTTTTGGGAGGGGGGGGGGGGGGTTCAAAGTTGGAAGCATTTACAGGAAATGCTGTAGCCTGGTTTGGCTTTTTGTTTGGCAAACGAATGAAATGCACTTGAGTGAAAAAAAAAAAAACGCTGATTTGAATTGGCCCTCTAAATATTTAGGTATGTTGGAATCAAACAGTGAGGCCTGTGTAGTTGTAGGCCCGCACTGCAAACCACAAGCAGGAAAAGAAAAGAAGAAGAAGAAAAAAAAAAAGCTCTTAAAGACGGATTTATTTTTTAATAAGAATTTATTTGCACACTAAGCAGCCTACTTTCATTACCTTTGTATTAACCTGCAGAACATAGTAGCGGCTTGATGCAGAAAAAACACCGTGACCTGAAGCAGTGTGCTTCAACCCTCCGCTGATGAGCATTGATCCTGCACCCGGAGAGAGAGAGAGAGAGAGAGAGAGAGAGAGAGAGAGAGAGAGAGAGAGAGAGAGAGAGAGAGAGAGAGGCACCAGCAGGTTCAGTGCAATAAAGAGTTAGAACAACCCAATGGACCACTGTGTAAACATCATTTAACTTTGGATTGGTCTCTTACCCTCAAGGACCACACGCGAGGCGAGAGACAAGAACCCTTGAAAGAGATTGGTAACGTGGCATAAATCCAGTCCTAATCCAGAGACCATTTGGAGCCAGATAATGAGAGTGATTTTGAATCAGAGACTCGGGGCACCATTATTGAATTAAGCCCAGATTAATTAGCGTGCCAATTTTGGTAAGCAGGCATGCTGCTCTGTGTCAGAGCACTGCTGAAGTTCACATAAATAAAAATTAATAAGAATTCAGCCTCCAGGGAGATGAACTCTGCTGAAAGCACTATCATTATCTGCTATTGGGCACTGGGTGAGCACTTTCATTTGTTAGTCAAACACATGAAAACGAGATCTTTCCCTTCCCTGTTTGACCTGCGTTTGCCCACCGATGCTCCATTTTAAGAGTACGAGCGGGAGAACTGAGTGGGTACGGCAGCTTGTCTTTTCCTCATGTATACATCACACTCTCATCGCTCAGAGTAATGTGGACCGACGGAGCACATCAACAAATGTCCGCGGTTAAAAACCAAAAGAGGGATTAAAAGCTGTACCGCTTGATTTGGCTGTTTCTCCCAGCACTGCTCACTCAGTCCATAGGCCAGGACCGACGGATCGAGTGTCATTATAGATCAACATTATTTGTCTGTTTAACAAACAAAGAAGGGGTCGTACAATCATACCTGCGTCATAATCAATTATACAGTGTGTGAAAAGGCTTTAGCCATAAAAACTAGCACGTGCATGCACACATCCAGATACAGTACTCCATTTTCATGTTTGGGCTCCACTAGTGTCAAATCTCCCACAGCGACCTTTAATGGTGGATCATAATGTGTCACAATGTGTGTGACACAGCAACTCTATGAGATATTAAAAATATCGATGATGGCTTTGTTGACATGCACAAAGACAGACCTGAAAGCTGCTTAATGACAACCAGGATCAATTTGGTGAAGTATGTAAGTTAATGGAAATCCTTTCAATTAGCTATGAGCAAAACATTCAAGATCCTGAATGGATCCATCAGAGGAGACAGTCATACACCTGCACAATCACATGTACGGACAGTTCGGAGTCTCTCATTATCACCCAAAAATCTATATTTTGTTTTGGCTGTGGGAGGAAAGCAAAGTACCGGAATAAAACCCACATGTGCACAGGGAGAACATGCAAACTCCCCACAGAAAGGCTATTTAAAGGCTATATAAAGGATATTCAAGCAGTCAGGAAAAAGTGCTGCACCATCGTGCACAAATGCCACAAAACAAACAAACGGGGAAAAAAAGCTCTATTGTTGAAACAGTGAAAACATATAACACTGAGGCAAAATTATGTTTCCATGCAGCAAGAATCCAAATTCACCCCCGATGATAAACTGCCATGGAGCCATTTAGTACTATTATCACTGAAAATATGTTATCACTTCTGAGCGTGCCTGCTTTTTCTCAGTAGAGTGCTGTATACACACAAACAGGAACGTTGGGACAAAAGTTCAAATCGTCTCCACTTGAACTTTTCAAAATACTTCAGTCACGTTTTCCAGAAGCAGCATGAGGATACAGTGGTGAGGCAACATGTATGAAGTCTGATAGGAGCAGGAAGCTCTTAGGGGTGGAGTTTGCATGTTTTCCCTGAGCCTCGTTACCAAAGGTTGAAGGTTTGAATTTCCTCAGCACACCTGCACAGTGAAGCACAATCTGATGTTTGTGGAATCTTAGTGCGATAAAGCAGCGAGTCCTGTCATATACGTACATCTTCATGTTGTCAAGAATTACGCTTATAAAACAGGTGATGTGAACCTTTTAAATTTAACTGGACAGTTTATGGAATAGAGCTTTCTGTGCCCTGAATTTAGTACTTTTTATACGTATTCCAGAGGTATTTTGGTATTTGGCAGCTTCTGTATGTCATTCAAAGGCTAGAATAATCAGTAGCTGCAAGTAGATGGAAGATAACATGTTTTGAATAAAGTGTTTAATTTTGTCTCTGATGCTTGAGGTTTGGCTTGGATAAGTGTGGCTTTTTCGTGTTTATACTTTGGGGGAAGTAAATTGTAATTTCAGGAATTGTATATAAGCAGGCTGTGGAAAAAAAAACAAAAAAAAAACTGTAAAGATTTTATGTTGTCAACCAGCCCCAGTATGATGACCATGGTGCAGCTGGTTTGATGGTGTTTGGAGTCCAAACTATGGATCTGCTACTGTGCTGGGGGAACATATTCTGCACTTTTGGATTGAATTCATGGTGTAATTATCCAACTCAATGATGCTGATTGTGGACCGTTTACGTGACTGTTGACAGTTGGGGTTTGTGTCACGCAACATCCCGATTCACTGGATTGCAGCTTATATCTTTCGGTCTCTATTTTTTTTTTTTTTTTTGTGCTAATGGACACTTTTGCAGAGACACGAAGAGGAGCGTGGGGAGGGGAGTAGTGAAAGGGAGCAGAGCCAGAGAGATCTCTCAGACTGGGAGGTGGTCATGTCATCTTTGTTACAATAAGTACTTTCTAAGAGGCCTCCAGACTGTGCCGACTATTCAGTGCATGGGTCTATCCAAATAGCTTAACCCTTTCGTAGTAAAAAAGACAGAGAGCCACCTTAGCGAGCGGTCCCGAGAGACCCCTGCACCCTGAGCCCATCCTCACAGAGTCACGTCGCTGAATGCAACAGGGAGACTAAATGCCCTCGAGCACAACAGGCACTTTAGCAGCAAATGCATGTCAAGATGTGAATGTGCCCATTGTGCCCCATCCACCAGAGGGCTTGTAGCAGCCACTGGGGAACGCTGCCAAACTCTAGGCCCCGTGAACTGTCTGTCATTGGAAAGGAGCATCCATGTAATTGCATGCATAATGTTTTTTTGGAGAAATCATTATGCAGACACTGATCGAGTAATTCAGTCGTCAAACGGCGAGAGGAGGGCCGAGACGCTCCATTAAGGAGTGGAAGAGATTCTTGTCATACATAGTATCTGAAAAAAAAAAAGAAAACCTGATACGAGTTTGCTGATTTATAGCAGGCAAAGCGTGCAATGCATCACTTTGTTTTATTATCACGCTGAAGTGCCTGCAGGCCCGATGTGGGGAGTGTGCTCCTGCTTCTGATATGTGCAACCGCTTATTATAGAGTATACTGCATTGTGCTTGGGTTAGCAGGCTGGACCAGAGAGTCAGGTTTTGTGGTTTCTGTGTGTGTGTGTGTGTGTGTGTGTGTGTGTGTGTGTGTGTGTGTGTGTGTGTGTGTGTGTGTGTGCAGATTTAGATGCGCAAGTGTGTGACCTATCATATTTATTTATATGGAAAGAGTGTGTGTGCGTGTGTGTGTGTGTGTGTGTGTGTGTGTGTGTGTGTGTGTGTGTGTGTGTGTGTGTGTGTGTGTGTGTGTGTGTGTGTGTGTGTGTGTAAGTGGTCTAAAATGCAACTAGTCTAAAATTAAAATCTGGGTTTTTGAAATGTCTCTAATTAGAGAGGGGAGGACTGAAAGCTATTTTCAGAGCTGTGGCCATGCACACCCTTCCCACATGTGTGTGTGTGCACACGTACACACACACACACACACACACACACACACACACACACACACACACACACACACACACACACACACACACACATACACACACACACACACACACACACACACACACACACACACACACACACGGTCTCATTAGACAATCCATTGAGGTTTGCTAACAGGAACTGTCCACGAAGCGCGTTTCTATACACAATCTATCAAAGTTGGACAAGCAGTGAACTTTCAAGAATATAAACAAGAAGCTGTGACAAATATTAACAACCGGGGAACACAAGCTGAAGTAGAAACGCCTCGCTATTAAGCTGCAATAAATTATCGCAATATTTACAGTCAAAGACTCGTCAAGACTAACCAAATTGGAAAGTTTGTGGCTGCAGAGCAGGAACACAATAGTCAGTTTAATCGCCGTCTAAAGTGTTTTTACACTTTTAATGAGGCAATTTGGCGAATTTAGCCGTTTGAGACAGTGAGTGGAATGCGGTGTATGCCTGGCTAACATTGTCTCATTGTTCGGTCTCATAACCCGCCTCTGTTTTCTGCTTCTCACCAAAGACTGCTGGGAAATCAGCCTGCTTTTACAAAGAGTTGGACGAAATCTTTCTGCCCCAGATACTCACGGCCTTTATTTGTGAGAAAGGTTGCATTTATGCCTCGTAGAGTGGGCCTCAGTGTGTTCCTTGAATCACGATCACTCCTAATTACCGCATGTCATCCAGTTTCAACACCAGAATTAACCACAATTTACCAAACAATCCGAAGGCCTGTGTTATAACAACTGTACGGGAGACCAACATGCCTTTCCAAGAATGATTCAATTTCAGCTGAAAAAGCACAAATTTATAGTGTGTATATAACCTGTGGTTTAGTCGATCAACAAAGACTTTAATAAAAGTTTATTGCCATATTTCACAACCCCGTCTGTCCGTTCGACTGGAGCTGTGGGCCAGATCATATTCACAGATCCGAAGGGGAATGGATATGAACATTGTGACAGATTTTAAATATCTTGTGGTATATAATAGCATACTCAACTATACAAATCAGTGATGAAGAAACGCCACTTAATAGCAGCACATTTTGCGTTACTCGTGTTAAATTGCATCTTGCAGCGAGCCGACGCGGAACCAAAACCCAAAGCATTTATCGTCTTCAGAGTTTTTCCTCATTTGAAATAATGCAGATAACGTTACATTACTCAATATGGTATTGTGTGTGTATGTGTCATGTATAATAGTTGAAAACAATCTAAATAGACTTTTAAACTAAAAGAACAGTTTCACTTTCCATCGTCTATGGGTCCTAACCACCATGAGTAACAATATCTGATATGACAAAAACACTTGGAAGTTTGCCAAAATGACCACTTGGTGCCAGATGAAACGTGTGCAGGGTTATATTTGGTTATATTTTATAACGGTAAACATATGTAGCTATGAGCTGCTCTGTCATAATGCCAAGACTTTGAGCAGTGACACAGTGGAAACTGATTTATATTTTGAAACTGCCACTTAACTTTTGTTGAAAATGAAAAAAGTTGCCATCCCTCTGTCCAGCTTGAAGAACCTACTGTCAGTATAACCAAAGCTGTTTGTTACCATTACAATAAACTCCTGTTAACAAAACGCTTTACTAATCCTGAACTGAACCTAACCAAACATAACCAGTACTCACATTAACATACAGTTAAAATGCAATAAGTGTGAAGTATTCCTGCCTCTCAATAAGCAAAAGATCTTCTTTGTAAGAGACTAATTCAGCTGAGCCACTTGAACAGCTGACATTTGTGTGACGAATGCATAAACTCTTCTACTTTTACAAAAAAGTAACCGACATCAATTACCTTTAATTCCATAACTAATGCACAACATTGCACACGAGTTAAAGGAAATACTTCCAATGAACCAATTTTGCTCCAGACTTGAGTAAAAAAAAAGAAAAAGAAAAAGCAGCTTTGCAGTATCACATTACATCAGTTAAGTTCTTGAAATTGAGGCGATAAATTTGCTTTTGCAGCGGATTATTTCTCAAGAATAAGCACATTATAAACACTCAAACACACGCACGCACACAAGCCACAGGCATTTCCACTACAGACGCCCACTATCTCCGCCTGTGTCCACGGCTGTCGACCCCGAGCAGGAACTGCGAGGGCCGCTGTGGTCAGTCGCAGGGAGAGGGAAGTCGGCGCTGGCAGAGGAAAGCCAAAGTCAGCCATTTTTTGGAGTAAGATAAGAAGAGAGCGGCGAGAAAGGAAAAACTAAAATAACAAAGAGCCACTTGGGGGAGGGGAGGGGGGGGGGGGGATTACTGTGACCACACATCACTGTTTTTTGTCAAGTTTTGAAACATCGCAGGCTTTTAATCAACAAACACAACAAGGCGATAAGTGAGATCCACATTAATCACCCGGAGCGTCGGCGCAGCACAGCGGGTGCGCGGAGACGTCACATAATGCTCACGTGACCTTGACCTGCAGGGGCATGGTAAAAAAAAAAAAAAAAAAACCCGGGCTTGTGTGGCATTAGCAGGTGCTGCAGCTGCAGGACGAAGCTCGGGGTATCCCGTGTCAGGCCTTTGTTTGCTTTTTTGATTTATTGCTGACCACTGCCCCGGCTAGCATGTGCGGAGGAGAGCCGCTCCCCCCCCCTCCTCTCAACACCTTTCCCCACACAAATAAACCCTATCGCTGCAGGAATGCCGGGGGTACGGCTCCACTCCACTATTGGAATTCTCCCCGCTGATAAGACGACTGTTTGCGACGTTTTTTTGTTGTTGTTGTTGTTTTTCTTTCTGTTTTTGTCGACACACTCCCGTCAACACACACCGACTCACAGTAAAACCGCCGACACATCTGCCGACCCGTCCGTGTCCTCCCCCACATGTCGACCGCAACTGAGAAACCCACAACGTTACTCAGAAGAAAAAATAGTGATTAAGGGCACCCAGATTCCTACGGTGGCCAATCGATGACACTTTTGAGGTGAGCGGGCCGTTGGAAAACAGTCAGAGTAATAATTACAGACTGAAAATGATAACAGGCTGCACAGCAGTCAACTGGGCCAAACATGCACACGGAGTTATAAGATGAATAAGAAATTTAGATTGAAAACAAGACTCTCAATACAAATATAGTCCACTGATTTCCAGATGCCTGATAAAGTGTGCACAAGCTCACTGTGTTGAGAACCAAACTAAAAATGTCATTGCTTTAATTAATATCTTATAGGACACAATCTCATCCAGTGATTGGGTTGCTTCAGTGAGGCTGTTGGAGGTAAATACATCGCCGTGGTGTGAATAACCAATGTCGGCAAAATCAGTTCATTCAGAAAAAGAAACACGAACTGGCATGAAGAAACAAATTCCATGTTGAGTTTGCATGTTCTCCCCATGCGGGCATGGGCTTCCTCCAGGTACTCTGACTTCTTCCCACAGTCCATGCAAAGGAGGATCATTGGTGAGTCTAAATGGGCCAAAAATGATCAGAAAAAGTGTGTGAGTGTGCATGCGAGTGTGTGTGTAGTTGTCTGCCTCTGTGTGTGCAGTGTGATGGACCGACGGCCTGTCCAGGTGTGTCCTGGCTTTAGCACCAAAGCTTCAATGTTTGAAAGAAATGAGTGAAAATCAGACGATAGATCAGGAGCAACTTGACCCGCAGCCACGATCCTGGCTGATAAAAACACTGTCGCCATTGCTGAAATATTTTGATCTCAAACTTCTGCCTGCCATCCAACAACAGTGACATACTGGGCTTGAGCTCAAACATGCAGGGAGAAGTTTCAGCTGTCCTGGGGGGGGGGACAGGCTAAGGATGGGCATTCTGACCCCCCCCCACTCAGGGCATCTGTGCCCATTCAGGCTGGGACCAACTGAGTCCAGTCCGTCAGTGACGACCATGACGAGGAAACAGGCCAAGGGAGGAGTACAGTTGTGACTTGGGTAACAACCACAAGCTATGAATCAACCAGCATATTCACACATAAACTGCCACTGGAGGCCCTCCATTGCCTGCTACCCAGGAAAACACTCAAACAAACACGGGGCCATGACGCTGCAGCGAGGAAGGTCTCATTTCTCTGCTTCTCTGGCCTGTTGCCTGAAAGTATAGATCAACTTCAAGGTGAGACTTTTTTTTTTTTTTTTGGTTGTTCCAAATGACACCTTCTTCACACTTTTATGTCTAATAGTAAATATAAAAGAGCAATACTTTAGAAGTGAGGATATGTCGCTGCACCGCGGAGCCCTGCCTCCTCCTCCTCCTCCTCCTCCTCCTCCTCCTCACCCCAGTGTCGAAGATCTGTTAGTCAGGGGCTGGGGAGTTTTCAGTCTCCAGGGGCACATCCCTCTGAACCGCCTGCCAAGCTTCCCCTCTCCGTCCTCCATCCTCTTTTTCTTGCTCCACTCTCTCTTGCTCTTTGTTACCCCCTCTCAGTTCACTCTTTCCACTACTTTCCCCCCCCTTCTGTTCAATGTTCTCCGTCGTTTCTGCCTCCTTTTGACTTCCGTTACTTATTCCAACTTTACTCCTTTTCACTTTCACGCTGATCTGTTCTTCCTCTAGCTCTACCCTTCCACCGCTCTTCCTCTCGTAGGGCTCCAGCTCCTTTGCAGCCGTGTATAATTAGGCCTGAGCACAAGCCTGCGCAGGCTCACATCTGGAAGGAGTTTGGACATGGCAGTTTCCTACCAAGACGACTAAATATTTAGGTTGAGAGTTACTGCATGTGGATGAACTCATGATAGAGGGGGTGGGAATGGGGAGCAAAATGGGGAGCGAGAGATAAAGAAAAAGAGGGAAAGTGGGACAGTTTGGAAGGAGCGAAGGGTACGAGTTGATGGAAAGGATTCAGTGTGCGACCTGATGCACAAGCACAGGGCGGGCACTCATAAGCCAGGGGAGGAAGTGATATTATTTTGGGGGAGGAGGCTGTTTTCTCCTTTGCGGCTGGCAGGAACAACAAACAGCCGGCTAATAGTTTTAATAAACAAATCCCCGTTGGGATTTCCCATGAGGCTGAGGGGCCTCAGCTGGAATGTTCACAGGGGCCAGCTGTTGTGCATTACACGTAGCAGCCGGCCCCGGAAGCCCTGGGCCCGGTGTCCTCCAGCCTTCGCCTGCTCAGCATGGAGGAAAGCATTCCTCCCGCCTGCCCCAGAAGAGAGGGGCATGCTCTCCGGCCCTCCGATCACCGCGAGGAACCGAGGCGGCGTGGAGCACCGGGAACCCCCCCCCCTTACCCCACCCCGCCTCCCCCCTCCTCCCCTCGCCGCACCTGGAATACTGTCCACGCCAGTCTCCGAGCGGGCGGAGGAATGTCAGGAATAACACGAATATCAACACAACTTCTCACATTCCACATCTGGAGCTAATGTCATGTGCGACGATGGGAACGCAGGCGCTTCGGGAACTCACCGGAACGTCGGGAAAACAAAACGCTCCAGACACCAGGAGTTCCTATGGGGGAGGAAGGTGGGGAAAATGGCGGCCGGCGAGCGGAATCGCTTGCTGCTGGTTACAAAGCCTCATAAAAGTGTCGCAGAATGCAAAACATGTGCACAAAAACAACTCAACCCCAAATTAGTAGGTGCGGGGATAGAAGATCACCTCAACCACTGCCACCCCAAGCCATTTTTTTTGTTGTTGTTGTTGTTGTTGCCTTGGCTTTCAGCAATGTGTTCCCCAGATGTTTATCCCGCCTTTATTAAGCAACAGACATAAGGCCCTATAAATGGACTGCTGGCTGGCTTTTGCTCTCTCGGGGCACACATCCCGTCACTTTACCTCTTGTGCTTTCTGCAGCAGAGGAGCTGAACATGTTATTTTCACTGTGCCCATGTGCGGCGAGCATTTCCCCTCGCTGGGTCAGAGTACAGAGACAATAACACTCTGTAGGAACAAGTCATGGCAGTTGTGAAGAAAGAAAGAGCTGCTTTTTCATGAAACCACCCCCCCCCACCCCCCTCACACACACACACACACACACACACACACACACACACACACACACACACACACACACACACACACACACACACACACACACACACACACACACACACACACACACACACACACACACACACAGAGTGTCACTAATACCAGTGATAGGCAAGCAATCATGACTTTCAAGTTGGATCCAAACAACCCACGAAAAAAACTGATTTGTAATTAGAACTATCCAACTAAACAATCAATGTCCAGCACTCACCAGATGCTTTTTCCTCTTCACCATAAGAAAATAATGAGACAGGGTGTTGCAGCCTTTTAAGTAGGAGCCAACCCGCCAGTAAAGCAAAGCGCCAGATATTTAAAAATAA
Organism: Blennius ocellaris; assembly: GCF_963422515.1. Lineage (NCBI taxonomy): Eukaryota > Metazoa > Chordata > Actinopteri > Blenniiformes > Blenniidae > Blennius > Blennius ocellaris. The sequence goes on from NC_137656.1 coordinate 20,287,828, forward strand.
ATAAAGAAAAAAAGAAAAAAAATGCACAGAACGTGTTTCTTTTTTTTTTAAATTTTGGTTTTGTCAGGCCCAGTCAGTGGGACCATGTGCACAGGGCTGGTTTCAAAGCAGCGGAGTCAAATTTAAAGTGGCAGAGTTGTGTCAGAGGGGCAGGGCCGTGATGATGGTTACAGTCGATCTGCCATCACGCCAATCATCTTAATGCGTTACAGAGCGGCAACGCTCAGCCCTCCACTCCAGTGCTAAACCAGATCAAGATGTAAACTTCTGACCTGACAAGACTTATTCCCACAGCAATACAGTTGGAACGGAGGTCACGGGGTCACGGCTGTGTGGGCCTGATCACAAAACTAAAACACTTCAACTCTTGATGTAACTAAAAAAAAACCAAGACAGTGTAGAAATACAGTTTGGCAGCTGGTGATACTCAGATATTCACCATGAAATCCGTCAAATCTCAGACACACCATTTTCACTAGACCATGCAGTGACGATTCTAATAGTGTATTTTTGTTTCATGGTGTGGTGGATGGCAGTAAAACTGATCCAAACTCACAGAGTGACGGTCCTGTTGGGCAGCAGGCTGGCATCGGGGATCTCGGTCATGTCCTCCTTGCTGCAGATGACCCTCCTGCCCACCGACTGGACACTGTGGCCTTTGGACCGCTCGTCCGTGCAGCTGCAGCCGCTGGTGGAGGCGAGCGGCCCGGGGCAGGCCTGGGACAGCCTCGGCTCGGAGGCCACCGACAGCAGCAGCATCAGTACCAGGCGCCCCGGCAGCGGAGGGATGCCAACGCCCGGCGCAAACATTGTCCTTCGGCCGGATCTCACCTCAGCTGCACCCCCGCCTCCAGTCATCCCATACCTCCACCATCCAGCTCTCAGGGGGGCGTCAAGAGGCAGAGAGGAGACAGAGTGTGCTTTCAAGGGTCAAGTTTGAGTTTGGGAACACACCTCAGCCGGTCATTCCAGAAACATTCAGGTTTTTCCAAGTGTCCCGTTATGTCATGACACTCCAACTCCAGTTGGTCAAAGCGGATAATAAATCCAAAAGGATGCCAGTGTGTGCGTGCGTGTCCATCCAAACGCGTAAAAGACGTGGAAAAGACGCAGCGTGCCGCCTTGGAGGGTTCGTCTCAGTTACCTGAGGAGATTTCGGCTACATCTCTCTGGGGACTTGGGAGTGTCCAGATTACCGTTATCTCACCGTCTCAACGTTAATCCAGACGCTCCTGGGGTTCACATCCAGACACACGCTGTCATTTAACACCAGGAAGCAAAGAAGAAAAAAAAAGTTTAATCTCAAACTTTGGACAGTCGTGTCGCTGTTCCTAAAAGTTTTCTTCAGGTTTTTTTTTTTTTTTTCTTCTTTTCTTTCCCAGACCGTTGCGCGCTCCGATCTCTCGCGCGCAACTAAAGTTTAATATAGGAGGGGGGCGGGAAATAAAAAATAATGGAGAGGAAAAAAACTAAACAAAAAACAAGTTTGTCGGGAGAAGACGCGAGCTGCTCCTGGTCGGGCTCCTGTGTAATTCCCAAAATGTAGCGGTTTTTGCCTGCTTGCTTCTGTCACACTCAGACTCACTCCGTTACAACCCCAAGTGCGCCCGTTCCGTTCCGAGCGGCTCTGCGCTCCGGTCCCCGCGGTCCTAGCGCAACCGGATCACAGCACACAGAGGAGAGGAGAGGAGGGCTCTCCAGTCCTGTCAGCCCACCTGGACCCCCCTCCCTACACACACATCCAGATAAACTCACAGCTCCAGCGTGTCATAAAACCTAAAGAAGCAGTAAGTGTGTTGTTTAATCCTATTTGTCGACTATTTTTGTATTTACAGTTGTAATTAGAACACATATTCTTGTCATCTTGGTTATAAAAGTGATATATTAAAAGAACGGGTATATTGTGTTCCTCTGCCCCCCTCCCAGGTTGTGACAGAAAGGAAGGCCCTAATTTCATTGTGCGCCTAAAGTTGTGAATGGACGCCGAGAGCTGAAGGGTATTGTGCTTTCCAGCAGTTCAAAAGACTTTTCATTCAATTAGCAGGAAAGAGAGGAAGCAGAGGTTGTTCATGCTGTTAAAACTATATTGTCGCCGTGGGAAGAGATTCATCATCAACTTGCAGAGATTATAAATTGATGACACAAGTGTATGATATAACTTGGTTGCCAGGTTCTGCTGGTGAACAGAAGCTGAACACCGTAAAAGGCACTTCAGAGCCTGATGGCTGCGGTGATGAGTGGCTGTTTGAAAAGAGCTGGATCTGGATATTTTATTTATTTTATTTTTTTGGAACATCTCTAAGCCAAACTAACGTACGGAACATTACCATTTCAAAGGCGGCTGAGAGAGAGTGTGTTGCTCCTTGCATGCCATGTGTGGTTCATATTGTCACAGTGGATGAAAAATGTATGGACTAATGCAGCTCTGGGAAGGTTTGATTTAGACCTAATCTGAAGGGGTGAAAAAAAAACAACCTGCCAAACTAAAGTCTTTTGTTGAAAAGAATAATATTTTCCCTCAATGTGTCCTTTTCATAGTTTGCCTATGCGTATGGAAACTTCCCAAAATACAGTTAACAGATTCCCGCTTCCAAAATACTTTTTGATATAGGAGAGACTCGGGAGGATGGAGACTGCAGCGACTCAAATCTGGTGAGAATTTCAAAATATGTAGAAGGTGAACCAGGAAAGCTCTTGAAATGAGATTTTATGCGATTGGGCTTGACATGTACTCACGGTCGCATTCGAACTGCAGGCGCCTCAGTCATGCGAGCGGCCTGCCAGTATAATGGTGCACTGTGCTCGGACCCGCACACCGGACCCCGGGTTTGTTATTCCTGCATATGATACTGTACACTGGAGCGGGCTCGGGAAGCCAGCGTGATTATTGAAAGAAAGCACAAGGCGTCGATGGGCGACCGCTCAGCAGTGAAACAGAGGGCTGTTTATCCAAGCTGTTAAATAAGGCTTCAAGTACAACACCCCCCCCCCCCCCCTCCGACTCCACTGGGCCCAAATCTCTCTCATCTGGAGAGCACAGTTTCCATTTTAAATGTCACGTCCCGAACTGCACATTACATCAAATTGTACTTAATGGCATCCAGACAAACTTTAATGTCGTTCCAACATTTTCCCTCTACGCACTGCACGGCCTTTCCTCGCTCCTGAAAGCTAAAGCGAGCAATCTCTCCTTCTCCCTGCTCCACATCTGGACTCCATTCCAGGTGGGAAAGTGGAGAACGTTGAGAGGGAAAGGTAGAAAACACAAAGTACAATTGGTGGGCAATGTGTGGAGTTTTGAAGAGTGGAGCTGGATTAAATACAACCACAATTTTGTGAGATGCCTGGTGACTGACCTCTAAGAATGTCTGAGTGAGAGACTTCTGGGGAAAAAAAAAATCCAGGGAGGGATTCAAGCAATCAGAAACTGGCTGCTGGGATTCAGGCAAGGATTCAGGCTGGGTTGTGTCTCTACCGGCGGGAAAACAAAAGAAAGCTTCCAGCCGGGAACCTCTGGATGGTACTGGTCGTGTTGTTCCTGAGGAGCCTGTGACATCTAGTGGTGTGACCAGCAGCTCACAGAGAGACTGCATCATCCCATCACTGGTTCTGATTAACTGTTTATTGCCCAATACCTCTATGTTTAATGAGGCTATCAAATAATAACGTAGTGCCACATGTTGAACACTAAATACCTTTATTGACCACTAAGATTTAGCAGCAGTGGACATTCCAGTCGTGCTCGCATCTAGATCTTTCTGTTTCTTAACTGCAATTTCAAATATTGCATCACATTCATATAGAGCTCCTCTTTTTTCATCCCAAAATTTGTGACAATAATTGTCTTTTTTAGTGTATGTAGAAGCAATGTTTGCTTATTGTTGGCAGGTTTAGTTCTGGATTTGTTGTTGCATGATTTGGACACTTGGTGGCGGTAGTTGGACACAGGTTGCATGCTAGAGGGCACAGGTCACAGGAAGAGGAGGTAAGGGGAGAGAAAATACTTCAGGAATAGACAATTAGGACAAAGATTTATAACGTTATACATATTCGTCATTCAGTTTTTTCTGTGTTGGTTCACACTGACCCCACCTGATCAGTGACTGGACACTGCAGCATTGAACGATCGTCTTTTCCCTTATATTCTCTTTGTTGTGATTCTGTGAGTTGCAACCTCCATGTTTGTCGATGAAAAGCAGTTTGAATTGACAATTTGCTTTTCCAAACTTATTCTTGTGGCTCTTGTCGTTCTGTGCAAAATTGACAACATGTTACAAGACATGAACCCTCTCATAGATAGAGGTATTGATTCTGTTCATTTAACTTAATGCGAAGCCAATGAACAGAAAATCAGCACAGACATCAGCACTGTGTAAGTGACATAAGTAGCTATAATATAGGGATTGTTGAAATGTAATGCTGAATAAATTTAGAAAAGTATTGCATTGCATAATGTACAAATAGGTTTAATGCAGATGGGCTGTTTACATTTGAAAAACAGACAGCTACTACTGTGATAAATCATATGTCATTTCTGCTTGTAAATACTAATCCATTGTAGAAAATCCAATTAACTTTAATGGGATTTTCTTTCCTCCAAACTCCAATTATTCTCTAAAAAATGACAATTTAACATTGTGAGTTCTCCCAAAATGCAAACGTAGGAAACCAGTGACCCCTATCCACATGCTCTGGAGTTCTTGAGCCAATTTATTATAACCGAAATTATTGGTTTTACATGGTTTGAGATGTGGAACACCATCAGACATAGTTGAATTCAATTTACTGTGATTACACTGTTAAAATGATTGAATAATAAACTAAATGTGCATGCTCGTTCAAGAGGACATTTTTGTGGCCATCATAACTAAATCATGTCATCCTGTGATGCGAGCGGAGAAGCAAGTTTTAAAGTGGAGTAACGCTGCCATCTGGTGGTCAAACCTGAGAATTACACGACTCCAACACAGTCAAACGTTATGAAGACGTACAAAAAGCCAGAGAGGGTCACAGCCTCAATTTTACGTAGAACAGAAGATGCTGTTTGTCACTACCTGCTTCTTATTTTATAATGTATTGTTAACTCACCTTACTCTTGAGCTGTATACAAGAACATATTGTGACAGGTTTGAGAAACACCCTGCTTGCCAAACCTGTATTCCTACTGGAGAGATTAGAGTCTTGGAAATGATCCACACCTCAGTCATTGACCTGCTTTGCATCAGTGAGTCACGGAGTTCATTTGAATCAGCTGTGTTGGAGCAGGGAGACGAAATAAAACAGGAGAGGCCAACGCAGGTCTGATTTAAATGAGAAATTATCTCATACGAGTCTAATTAACATGATTAACAGCTACACGCCAATTATAAGGTTAACAAATTAAATTTTTTTTTTTGCTTTTCATCAAACATTTAATTGACATGGAAATTGCAAGTTTTCACAAATAATTAAATACATTACCATTACAAAGTTTGGTCTATTGGTTACTTGGTATTTTTGTTTATGAATTCCATTAGAGAAATATCCAATATTATCAAAAATCCCAATAATTTGAGGTGCCATTTTTGATTTTCATTAAGTACGGTTAATTAAAACGACAAAAATAAAAACAAAAAAACATTTCAGTCCATGTCTGATAAATCAATATATGAAAGTTTCAGTTTGGATTAAATTATGGTAACAAAGAACCTTTATTCTTTTTTACTTCACTACGTTTAAAATAACAAGTTACCCATGAGTATGTTTCCACTATGAACTGACATTCAACCCTTTTGATCTGCATTTTTGGAGCAGAGCTTCCTTTATGAACAATCCTGCTTTATAGATCGACACACATTTGTTTAGTTTAGAGTAAATGATATATACTTACTAAATTGTTTTGAAATCTCACAAATTGAAGAGGACTTCTATTGACAATGCAATTGCATTTGGTTAAAGACACCAAGCAGTATTCAAACTACTTCTACTAATAAGTGGGTAGAATTTAAGTGATGTGCAAAAATCAACTCCTTTTACCTCCGTCCCTTTGGATCCTGCCTGGCGGCGATGTAGTGCGCCTTGAAATGGCTCCTAAAATGTACAGGAGCAGTGACGATGCAGACGAACATTTCGACTCTAAACACGCTTCGTTTCAAACACAATCATAGTCAGTGAAGAGACTTTCAGGTCGTGTGATTTTTATTAAGTGCCACATGAAATGTGAACATTATAGTATATCTCGAAGTACTGCTGTAAATGGACAAGAGTAGTATTGTCAATTCTTTTCACACTAAATGTGCTGTGCATACATTATGCATTCTTAAATGATCTATATAATAGAATACAATTCAATCACAAAAACATCAAAAATAGTTGTATAGAATGAATCTCTACTCCCTCAAAACCAACACGACAGCCAGACAAGCCTGCTATTTTCTTTTCTTTTTTGTCATTTCTAATCAAATTCTGCTTACAAAAGAAATACAGAAAAACTGGAGGGTGTTTGGCCTGACTCTAGCGCAAAATTCACAAACTCCTTTGTTTCAATAACAACTTGGACCCCCACTTCCTCTACTCAGTCTCGCTCTCTCACGCACACACTCGCGCAATTATGCAAACACACACACACACACACACACAGATGCAGGGGAGGCATGCAGAAGCAACCACACGTCTGCATGTGAAAGCATGCACCCATACACACCCACACATCACTGCCTCTGTACAGTACATTTCTTTTGAAACGGCATGCAGTGGAAGCTAGATTTTGGTCCCTTTTTTGTGTCGGCAGAAAATTCGAATGATGATCCTGATCCCCGGAGAGTCGTTCCTGTTGACCTTGTCTAAAATTATGTAAATCTGGCCTAAGTACAACGTGATGTGGCTTGAGTCCATGGCAGCTGTGAATCATTAGATCCAAGAATAACCTAGAGAGACTGGAGACGGCGCTATTTGAAAAACAAAGCCTCAATCCTCATACAGTTACAAGAGAGGCAAGAAAGTATAAGATTGCAAAATATATATATTTTTTTTAAATTTTGATCAGTAAATCGCATCCTCGACCACAGTTTTGATTTGTGTCCACCTCTGCAGCGACGTCCCGAGGCGTGTGGCCCCCGTGGGAGGATGAGGAGGAGTTTCAGGGAGACGAGCAGCCCTTCATGTCCAGAGGGAGCCGGGTGTGAAGACGAGGACTCATTGGCGAGGCACGATGGTGGCGAGAGGGGACGTGCCTGGACCCTGGTACCGCTCCTTGGCGTGCTTCTCGCAGTACATCACGTCTCCAATCCAAAAGTGACCCCTCATCCGCAGGTTCAGGCCACAGTCCGAGCAGGTATAGCACTCTGGATGGCGGTAATGGTCGTCTGTGATGCGCACGGCCTGTGTGCTACAGAGAGACGAGCGGCGTCAGACACCAGACAAATCCACTGCTCCGTCTGATGAGAGGTCGACATGTTGATCTCATCTTCAACTGTGCACGACATGCTGGTATTCACCAAGAATGCTTGATGAAACAAACCACTTATTGTCAAACCCACAAAAAATGTTTGTTAAATTAGATATTTTGCCTTTTGGCACCTGGCTAAGTAGATGACATTGAGCAGAAATGGACTTTAAGCTTAAGCCGAATTATGAATCGATTGGCTGGATTCATCTTCATGATGATGGAAATAAATATATAGTTACACATAACTTCACTTTTAGTTTTTGGCTTGTCTGATTGGCTGATCACAGTGTGTATGTCCCGCTTCCCTTTGGGGTAGAAACGTCATGAATCCCTGACTGAGACCATCCTGGACTCCTCTTAAGTCTAATTCATCTATCAGTCGTGTTTGTTATTTGAAATACAAAAGCTTTGGACTTCAGTGCATATGCTTTTGAGTCAGTGTCGACAATAACGCAGTTCTATCATGCTTTGTTTATATTGTTTTATGGTCCGACATCCACGCTTCCAGCTTATTTGCCTGCTTTAACCAAAGCTGTTGGCTGAGGCTGCTCAACTCTGCAGATCACCAACCCGTCACACAGCGAACACAGAGAGAGACGAGCTTTATGAATCATTTAGAGTGACAGTCCCGTCTTCACATTCTACCATGAAGCTGGAGGTTTCCGGAAAAACCCACGTAGACAGTGTTTTCCATCAAAGTGTTTTGTAAGCTTTGTTTTAAAGGGTTTATCAATATAATCATTTTCATCATCGTTACCAGGATCATGATTATTTGTCCCGTTATTTCCATCATTAACAGCAACACATCTGTGTACATCCTTTCCTGTGGGACACAGATCATCATCTTCTGGCTGGTGATGGAGACTTACACAATGCTGCTGCCACACCTCTCACAGGTGTGGTATTTGCCGACTCCTCCCTCAGATGTGGCAGGTTTCGGGGGGTTGGGTGAAAGTTTCCCGGGAAACCGCCTTGCTGCCTCTGGGGAGACACACACACACACACACACACACACACACACACACACACACACATGAACAGAGCCGCTCATAAAGATGTCCTGACATGCTGGTGCGTCTCTGTTCATCACATCAACACTGCCTTCACAGGTCGCTGGAGCTTGTTTGCGTTTCCCCGCCACGGGGACACGCTTCATGAACTGGGATCACAAACATTGGTCATTATCTTGTCGTGAAAGAATGTTCTCGTCGTCTGGTTTCATCTTCACCACCGATTATTAAAGCAAAGATGGGAAATGGCAAAAGAGATGCTTTGCATGAGTGAGGTTTACGACAAGAACCTGGAGGCCTGTACTCCCTCCATCATATGCATATTTGACGGGGAGACATTAAAGAGGGACAAGTTGCCAGCGATATACAACATTGGTTATAAGGTAGAAACACTACATTTGGGAACAAAAAACAATTTCCTAACAATGCTCATTTTGAGTTTTTCATTAAGCAACAACCTGAAAATGATAATCCAAGTACTTGTTTATCTTTCTTTATGAAACTAGTGCACCTTTAAATATAGTATGCAAAATGCATTTCCCTCATTTCTAAGCATTTGATTTGACAGTTTTTTTTTCCCCCCAACCTTTCTCATCAGCTTCCAGGACCTCTTGCAGCATTTTGAAAGTGTTGGATTGACGAGGCGGTGTGCGGGACTCTTTATTCTCCTGGATCATCTTGTACACCTCCGAGTCCTTATCGAACCTCTGCATGACAAACTCAGAACTGGTACTGCTGCATGAGGAGAAGAAGACATACCAGAGGTTAGTGTGTTCAAACTGCAGTCAAGAGGTTCAACCTTTCCTTCAATCAGCAGGAGTCTGTCAAGAGGGACTGTACGGATTCAACAAAGCGCCTCAACACAAAGAGAAGCAAGGTCAAGACAAATAACTGAATATATGCATGAAACATGGATGAATTCCTCTCTGAAGAATCAGAAAAGTACAATTTTGACACAGTGCATGGCTACAAACGAATCTTGGTTCATCAAAACAAGGAGAAAAAAAACTGCATTTTGTAATAATGCTATCAAATCTATACACAGGATAGAAAAAGCTAATCATCAAACTTCCGCAAAGACCAGAGGGTTTCTTTTACAAGCAGTCTTTAAACCTGGTCTGGTGGAAAGGTTGTTACTTTTTACTGCCACTTTCATTGATGCGAGGCTGAACACCAGCTCCCCTCCTGCACCCTTCCACACAAGACACACGCGTTTAAATCTAAATCCATGATTCAGATTGCATTTTTAAATGCAGTATTTTCTTCTCGTGTCCTTGTGCTCACCAGCAGACCTCAGAGTGTTTGTTGTCAGTAGGAACCGGTTGGCTGGGTACACACTACCGCCAGCTGTGGTTTGTGTTTCTTTACACCTGTAGGAAGCCTGTCAGTCACATTCACCTGATCGACTGTCCCGCCTGTTGTCACCGACAAAAACATCCACAAATATGTGCTCGTTCACAGACACCTGTGTTGTTAGGAAGCAGCTCCAAGGCAAAGCCTTCCACCTCAACACTGTTGGGATTCAACATGCATAAGAGCTTTTTATTTTGGTCACATCGTTGCTCCAGTAGCAGTAGTTGAAGATTTGCTGCAAAGATCTTTCTGCACACTAATATACAAACTCTGACCATGTTTTTAGGTTAAAGAGTCAAAGTTGCAATTTGGCTAAATAATGTATCGACTGTAAAAGTTTGTTCCAACTTGAGTTTCCTTCTTTTACATGTCGAAGTGAACAAGTTGGTGAATTTACATTATGCTTTTTGAACCACTTCAAGCTCACTTGCTTGCAAGTTTCAGACATTTGCCTCGAGAGTGTAAATCTGCAGATTGAGATCATGTGACAGACTTGGCTGCTGAAGAACATTTCACTCTTCATTTCACCGTCTCTGGGATTTTCTGTGAGGATCGGGGTCTTACTGTGTGGTCCACAAACTGGGGGAACGAGTGTTGCATGCAAGTGTGCCATTGTGCTGCAAGAGACCAACTACAAATGTTGCTCAGTTTCCTGTGAGCCTCCATGGTTATGACTTTCATACCCTCTTGTGCTCTTCTCTGGGTTTAACCTTTGGCAGTTTATTTCCTCACTGCAATACAACAAAAATGTGGCCGAAACAAATGCGCCGACCTTCTCTCTGCATCAATGAACGGAGTTTAAATTAAAAACAGACCTCTAAAGCACACCCTCGTGTCCAGCTGCACCCTCAGCAATTCATTTCCCCTTTTCGTTTTGCTCACCATCTCTGACGTGCAATCTCCAAACAAATGGGAAGAAAACAAATAACAGAACTCGGGGTCAGAGCGAATGGGTTTGAGTCCTTTGCTGTAAAAGCACATGGTATTCACACTGTATGGGAGCCTCGGGCTTGTTACTGTGCTTTCAAATGTTCTTCTCTTCTATTGTACATCATCTACAACCGAGCAAACCATGTTCCCTGCTTCATGAAGAGGAATGATGATGACTAAGCCATACTGAGGACTCAAAAACACGTGAAGCCAAAACGTCTAGGATTACAGCACTAAATCAAAGCCACATTTCTGTAGCTGCTCTCCTTGCAGAACACACATATGTCACACTGTGGACAAAAGAAATCAAAATGACAAGACTCACCTCAAAAAGAAAGAAAATGTGAGGGGGAAAAAAAAAGGGAACTGAGCGAGGGAGCACAACTCCTGCAGTCCTTTAATTTCTAACTAGAACAACACAGAGCACACCATTGATAAAACACTATCAGCACACAGAGATGCAGAACACACACCTCTATCTAAACCAGACGAGACAGAAAAACAGGACCGACTGAAAGGTGTGCCCCTGGGGTGAAAGTCATTGGCCACGCAACATGAAGGGGTTGGCGTATGGGCGTTCCAGAGTCTGTGATTGGCTGAGGAGGAGGAGTAAGGAGAGGTTTGCAGAGCAGGCTGGGGGCTCCAGATAGGGGTCTATCTGGGTGTGCTAAAAGTCATTCTCCTTTTTGGGAATACATGGTGTTTGGATACAGCTGCTGACACGTCACATCACAGGTCGTGGTCACCCGAGAGGAGAATTGGGGGGCCAAGGTCAACTCTTGTGCACTGTGAAAACACAGGCAACAGGTTCTCAAGCAAGGAGAGTCGACACAGGGGATTATGTGACCGCGACCAAAAGAAAAATTTTCATTTTTGCCGAGACAAAAAAACATTCCAAACAATGTCGAGAGGGCAGCACCTGCACACTGGGAAATGAGTGGAAATGCAGCCGTATCACCTCATCAGAGAGGGTGAGGCAGGAAAAAAGGCAGACTGCAGCTGTACAGATGGACACAGTTTGGCGTTTCCCAAAGGCTGAGAATTAATTTATGGTTGTCGACTCCAAAAGCACCTGCAAACCGCTCCGAACAGCGACACTCAGCCGCACTGCAGCAGCGAGTTTACAAGATGACTCACAATCTTACACTCGACCAACCTTTTGACAGACATTGTGCTCCATTAGCACTTTCAATTGCTTTTACCCACAGGCTATTAAACAGGGAACACCCTAAATGCAGAAACACAAATATGTTTTTGTAAAGGACAACTAATGAGTAGCTACCCTGCTTTGGTGCTTTTAAGTTCATGTCTACTATTTCTGCTCTGGAACAATGTTAGATTAAACATTGCAATGACCATTTTACTCATTTATTGGAATTTAATTTTGATCAACTTTCATGTTACAGATAAATTCCAGTTCAAGAAAGTAACTTAAGTGTGTGTTTGTCTTGAAAACTATACAAAACATAACTTGCACATATAGACCACATAACATCAAACCCAATTATGCCAACATACATATCTATCTGTAGAAGTCAGGTGATTTCAAAGCACTGATGATGTGTAACAAGTGTGATGCTTGGGAGCCTCAGGGACGTCGTCGTCCCGCTATTTTGTAAGTATATTTTCCATAAATGAGGCCTCGGGGGGGGGGGGCATCGATTTCTCAGATCAGTTTCTGTGAGCCAAACTTTAAAAGGCCTACAGGTGGCACTAAAAGACAGTTTGCACACTGACCACACACCGTTAACAACCTTTCAGCTTTTCCAGAAAGGTGTAAACACATTTGGTAATGCTGTTCAGACTGATCCAAAGGACAGGATAACTCACTGGAGGTGAATTTTCTGGACTCATTTTCTATCAGCGACTTCAGAAGAGCGAAGTTACTAAACAATACAGACAATGTTGAAACTCACAAGCACAAGCAGACAAGTGCCAATATCAAAAGCTTGTTACAATCCTTCATGACATTCTAATTTGCTGCGGGGCAAATTAAAATAGACCAGAGGCCACCGGTGGACACATCTAAAGAAACTAGTTTCATACAAGAGAAAGTAGGTCTTACCTGCGTCTTGGTGACATCGGCATGTCCCTATCAACGGGGCTCTGTGGCGAGTAGGAGCCCGGTGGTGTGGGAGTTCGACTGGACACCGAGTTATTCCTGTAGTCTGAAGGGGAAAACTCCTGTAGAGGAAGTGGAAATCAACAATGAGTGCAAGAGAGCGTGAGCACGAATGAAAGTCAAACCTTCTGCAGCAGTCAAAGCCAAATTTTCTGTCCAAAAGGAATCCACTGAGACAGTGTGCAAGTGCTTAGTCCATGACGTAGACCATGAGAGAGACAAAAAGAGCTATGTTCGGTGGGGAGGCAACAATTTATTTCAGATCAACAAGAGCAGTGCAGAACATGTGTTCTCTTCCTTTTTCAGAAGGCAGTAAATCTGAGGTGATTGACCTGTATGAAAGCCTGATAAAAAAGAAAGTACAAAGTCTAGTTAGGGGACCGAAGAGTGTTTATGCGGGCATATTGTACAAGAAACTGACAACATACTCGCTATGCCAAGGTCTCTTGATTCATGTCAAAATAAATAGGAAGTTAGAAAAAAAAATTATGATTTTTTTGTTTTTCAATCATATCAATTTGGCTTTGTTGCAAAACATGGGGCAAGAGGTCATGCTGTCATTGTTTCTTTTACAATGTCAAAGGTCCAATATTTTGGATATACTGTACACATTCAGGCACTTGAAGAAACTTTTTGGAAAGACGTACGAGGTTGTTAATTTAACCTGATTTCATTTAGATGGAAGATTTCAATTCCAAGCAGTGAATCACCTCTTCATTGCACTGTGGTATCGGGTGCTTGAACAGTTTCATTGAGGAGCCACACCCAACAGTCCTCACTCGTACTGCTGATTCATCTCAATCACTGCAGCTGGTTTAAACATTTCTTATCTTGACCATTAATAATCAGAGCTGTACCTCGACCCCCGGGCTGATGGATGAGAGATAGTGTGGTAACAGATGTTTGGCGGCACTGGTTTGATGGGAAAGGCAGGACCAGCCTGGAGCTCAATAGTTTCCAGATGCAGCTTGAATCTCACAATTATTCACAGTCCTTAAACGGTGTGTCTCATAACGACACGAGTCAACACTGCAGGATCAGCTGAGGCAAAACACTTACTGTAAAAATACTGTATTCTGACAGGAAACTGACACACGTCTTGATAAGGAGAATATTACTCTACTCTTACCAGACGAGGGCGCTACCTACCACTAAGATACTGTAAACTGTTGGGAGAGTGATCTGTGGGTATTACATCATGGCCTCACACTTGTATCATGAGACACAAGGTTAATTGAAATTAATCATACAAGAAAAGATAGCATCAGCAAGCCAGTTGAAACACCAACCTCTGACATGCCTGCAACAGACTCTCAGCACACCTGGACTAACTGTGCACAGCACATAAATCATGTCAGACACTTTAACTCTCAGGAATCTCAGTCAGCTAATTGTTTTTACAACAACGGTCAGGTACTTAACCATGTCCACCTATAAGGTTAACAACTCACTGACAGGAAAATGTATGTGGAAACATAGAAACATTCAAAATAAATGACTTTTTTTTTTTTTTAATTAAGAAAAATGAGAATGTATCAAAACAGTTTCACAACTGTTTGATTGCTAGGGCAACAAAACTATTGTTTACTTTCAAGGCTGTGCACAGCCCACAAACAACTGGAGGGTACAGTTTTCACAATGGCTCACAAAGGTTTTCCTCCTAAGCAGTCACCAGCTGGCATCAGTGTTTCGCAGATTCCATCCAAGGCAGAAAAAGCTCCACCCGCCTCTTTACATCCCAGACTGATGCTGGAGCGCGAACTGACACAGTGGCATGGACGGAGTCAAAGATTTGTGTGTCCAATGCCAGCAGCCGTTTCCAATTCAGAAAAACTCTTTGAACAATGTCTCTGTTCCCAATTGAGTCCAATTTTCCCTCCTCTTTTCCTTAGTGAGTGAGCAGATTAGTGGTGCATGCCAAGAAGCCTTTACCAGAAACGACCATCGGGACATCTCCATGCGATTCCTCTCAGGATAAACCCGGCATAATAAGTCATGGCTCATAAGATCACATCTTTCATATCATCAGGGTAGAGGATAGAGACGTCCGTGTCCTCTCCTGCTGTGAAACAATCTAAAGGGCACATACCTGATGGACATACATGCTTTAGAGATTCCTTCAGGAAGACTTCGTGAAGCCACCCAATACATTCATATGAATCCACACTAATGCAAACCAAGTGTACGTTATACAAGAGTCTGGCTACTGAATGTGGATCCTCATGCTCTCGGAAAGCGTAACAACTTAAGGATGAAATCATGACCGTGATCTACAAGACTCAGGAGGAATGCAATGAAGTAAAGAAAAACAAAAAGAAGAAAGTGTGAGAGAAAACAAGAACTGCGCAGTGACATACAGTATCCAGCTGGGATGGAGCCTGACCTTCCAACCAGAGGAGCTGCTCCATCACCATAATCTGTTCTGCTGCACAATGCCAGGATTTTATTAGCGTAACCATGGGACAACTGGCAGTGGTTGTGAACTCTCCTCCCCAAAACATCTTTGTTGTAAAACCATCGCCGCCTCAGAGTAAGCCATCAAAGAATCACCCAAGGCTACAATGCGTTTGGTTAAGTGCATCATGGCGGTGCCAACAATGTCCTCAAGCGTCACGCATCAGCACACTAAGGGAGGGGCACAGGCGAGCTGAAGAAAGCCTTTTATTTCGTCTTGGATGGAAGCGTGGTCAGAGATGGGAGAGACCAGTGGGGAAAACCATCAGCCAATTTTCTGAGGTTCCTGTGGCTGGTGAGAGGAGGAAGCTCTGATTAAAGCTGGACTGAACTGTAATCAGGAGTTCATAGTCAACAAACCCAGATCATTAAGGCAAGTCGCTGCTACACCGCGCTGACTTCAAGTTGAATATACAACATCACATCCACTCATTCATTTCACAGCCTGCAGTACATGTCTGCCACTTAACGGTTGTTTGCCTGTAGTCTGAGATTGTCTCCTGCACAAACAAGACCTCATCTGGGAAATTAAAAATACAATACAATGAGTCACTGGGTCTTACGCAGCACATTTCCAAAACAGAGTTTGGGAGCTTGCATGTTCTCCCCATGATAGCATGGGTTTTCTCCATTTCCTTCTACAGTCTAGATACATGCAGGCAAGTGCAAGTTGGTGCAAGTTGAATTAACATGTGGTGGCACCTGAGAGAAACAAGCAGCTGAATAGACGCACAATTTAAGAAAGTAAAAGATAAAATACTTTTGCCTGCACCGCATACAATATTTACTTGTTTACAGAAATGTGCAGTAAGAAGTGAACTGAACCTGAAATATAAAAGGTGCGACGGTTTCAGGATGTTTACAGCTTGCACTCTCCAAGTAGAAGTTGACTTGCGTCCATCAACAAATTCCATTTAATTCAAATATATTTTGAAGTGAATATGTTTGAGAAATAACAGCTTGTCTTACTTGAGTTTTCAGCCATTAAACATTAGGATTACTAACATTTTAACTTCAGTTTCACCTTTGTAGTTAGTAAAATTACTTAAAAGGCTAAACAAAAGCTTTAACAATCCTCCCCCTTCGTTAATTGTGTTCATCTGCAGCAGGACAGCTGCTAAAAAGATGTCTGTCTGGTTGTGGAGGATTGTGCAGAAGTCTGCTATTTATTCAACTCATCCAACCATATAGTACATTCGCTTGACTCATGGTGAGAATGAAGAGCTTGGAGCCGATCTCGGCTTGCATAGGAAGGAAAGAGACAAGGTATTTATAGGCTTGAGATGATTAAAAAACCTAAAATACCAAGGTATCCCACTTGAGTCTATGCCCCCTTGTGAATGCGTTTCTATGTCATTATCAACCATGGCAGTAATGTCAAACCTAGGGATGTCATATTTCTCCCAGGATAGAGTAACGCAGATTTATGTCCGTTTAAATGTTTTGGGTTGCCCTATTACCATTTAATTTTACAAAGTACCCATATTGCACTGAAAAGCATTTTAAATGGAAAGCAAGTTCAAGGGCTAAATACAGGATAGGAATATTATTGAAACACGTAAAAGAAAAACTAAGGCAACAGTAAAGAAAGTGGTTTATGACTGGCCACTTTAAGACACAAACAGGAAGTAGAGTGATGGCAGCTGTTACAGATAAAGACTCGTGGGAGACAGCAGGGACAGTGCCAGCAGAGCAGCCTTCAGTCTGGCTCCAAACAAGCCACTCCGCATCATCATTACCACCCTGCTGCTTCAATTACAGGGCATCGGCCAGCAGCACATCGGAGCGATGCCTCACAGGAGCTTATATTTTGGGAAGCCTGGTGCTGCAGTAAGAAAGTATGCTGCAAGTACTCATTCAACGTCTCCGCCACAGACATCAATGCTGTACAACAATGAGGTGGGGGACACCAGACATCCTGGGCTGGGTAATAATCAGAGCTCTGTGTAGTGTTTCCTATCCTGCAGTGTACACTGGTGGAGGTCCTGGGCACAGACCTGAGGCTGAGAGTAACCTACTCGTTATCCACTGTCACTGATGGACTCTGCCTTGTAATTATGTCTGAGCAATGTTGCATGACATTCTGCAACAAATAAAAGCCAATAAATTGCTGAACACAGGACATAGTTTTATATCAAAGATCATGTCATTAACATTCTTGACCTCTTTTACTGCCTCACGGTCCACAAAGGCCCCAGGTTTTAAACTACACTGATGGTTCTAATGACACAGCATGGGCTTACGAGTTGCTGATTAATATAAAAAATAAATGAACAAGCAAAAAGGACAAATGGTTGCTTCAGCTGATGAGCCCATGTCCTCAATTAGACCTGTCCAATATGCAATAAACTGTATGGAAAGTTTTGTTTTCTCAAAAGAGTTCAAGTCCTCGAATAAGACAAGGCATGTAAAACGCCTAAACACAAACACAACAAAGTCCAGACTCGTTTAAACTTATTCTCCTTAATCCCTCCATAATACTCCCGCCATATAAATTCCTGGCATCAGCTTACAGAGAGCAGCATTCAATAACATGGAATAAAGTGATTGTGGCACTAATAGAGCCTCCTCTCTACATTCGTTCACTGTGGCCACACACCCTCAGAACGATCCAGATATAAACCATATGTACGAGATTAGAGGCCAAATAAGCAGCGCAGAGACGAAGACAACAGGATGACTGTGAGCATACTGTAATTCACCGTCAACTTCACCAGCAGCTTGAACAGGGCTACAGCTCTGACCGACTGTCTGCAGTAAACATACACATCTTCAATGATTCTGATTCGCCAATGGACGTGAAAGTACATCAGAGTATATTTAACAAAAACACCAGTTACTGTTTTAATGTTGGGTTATGGTAAACAAAACTTTTGAGTAGATGTATTAATAAGGGTTCAAAATGATCTACGCAGTGATGAATTGTTCAGTACTTTCTCCTTACAGTAACAATTAGGGATGCACTGATCCACGTTTTTCCACTTCCGAACTGATCCCAATACCCAATTTTGGATATCTGCCAGTACTGATACCAGAGCTCTGTTTGCTAGAATGTTATTATCATCATTCTTGATTTTATAAGAGGCTGTAATAAACTCCTCTCTACAGGCAAGTATGAAATGTACAAATGTATGCATGTATTCTCTCAAAAGACAACTTGAGGTTAGTATAAGGTCAGAAAAGGAAACGGTACAAACTATATTTGTTCCATTTGGACAATGTGGGGGTCTGCATGATATCATCTCATAATAAACTAGTTCAATCTTTAAAACCTCAGAATCATTTTATTAATTCCTGGGGAAATTCTTTAGCAATGCAGCACAAACCGAATATGTCCAGCTCTAATGCAGCACAAATGATTGGGACTGTTTTCAGGGAGTTTTGCATGGAGTAGGACAGAGCTTCACAGAGGTGTGAATCGCCTGCTACAGCGGATGAACAAGCTTTTCATTGTTTTGATGCCGCCGCCAGTGCCATTCTCCTCGGCGAGCTGGCAGTTTTAAATGGTGATGTCTAGCAAATGACAGAGCGGCGCCTCGCTGTACAACAACTTTGCAAACATCTACATTGATACTTTGCGGTGTTTTGAGCGTAAAATGCATCCAAACAGCGGATATGTTGTCATGAAAAGTCAGATATCACAGTGTTACTATCCTAGCCTGCTCGCTGGCTGAAAACTGTGGAAAGGATTTCCTGACTCATTACTCCGCGTCTCATTGAGACCCGCGTCTGTTCAGGAAATCCATTCCACATTTTGCAGCCGGCGAGCAGTGCAGCAGCAGAGAAACACTGTGGAGTCATTTCAGCAACAGTAAATCAGACGAGGCTTCATGGATCTTAAATCTCTGCAGGTTGGATCGGAAATTTCCGATCCACGAGTTATGTTCGTATCAGAACCCGATGCCAGATCGGACCCATCCCAAGTAACAATATTTCAGGATAAAGTCTAGGATATTGAGCCCTTCTGTCCCCAGTTTGCATGTTCACTCTGTGCATTCTGGTTTGTCTTGTTTAAAAAACAACTTTTGTGGTAAACTATTGACTGTAAGATCTCTCATGGGTGTCGTCTGTGTTTCTATGTTTGTTCTGTATCAGACTCGTTTAAAGGTTCAAGTCTTACTACTTAGGTACTTTCTCACTCAGATTATAACCTGCCTGATATTTAGAGCTCAGCTCTTTATAAACTTAAAAGCTTGAATCACAAATGGCACGACGGATACTTTGAGACCATGAGAGAAGCCAAAGCAGTCTCATGCGTCATACTGTAGGTGGTCTGAGTAAGGCTCTTATCCACACTGCCACCAAAAACTCAGACTTTGATTCATCCCTTCTCGCGTCTCTGAGCACTTATTTACACACGAAGGGCGCTATGAGCAACACAGTTTTTTCACCTCTATTAAATTCCCTGTGTGGCTGACTGCAGCAGCATATCAAGCTCATTAGACATCTGGAGTCCATTATAGTGAGGAGAGGAAAAAGAAACGGAGTGGACTTCTTGATACTTCCAATTTATGGCCGACCAGATGACAGTCACTCCTGAGACCAGCTGAATTCCAAGTGTGTTGATAAGATAGTCATATCAAGCTGGCAGGTTTCAATACGGCACCTTATCTTTTCAATTGTCATTCAATAAAAACTCCTTGACAAAGAAGATACTGCATGAGCCTATATATACTTTATTGGTCTAAGTGAAGGAGTGCAACCTAACAATCATTTCAACAAGAGTTTCCACTAATGACTAAAACATAAAACTTAATGTCAGCAGGTTTAGCATTTATAGACTCACTGCAGTAGAATTATTTTCCAGAGTTTGCTGCAGATGTCATTCAACCTGCTAGGAAAATATGATTTATGACTAACAAATGTAGCCCGACCAACTATTACCCTAAAACGTAGGAGTTATTCTCTGTGAAACCAGAGGAACATATACGAATGTGTATATTTTTTTTGGCATGAATACACTGAGGGGCAGTTATACTCGTCAATCCCTTGACAACAACCATAGGAATGTTGACATATCGCTCAACCGCCTTCGTAAACAGCACCAACTAGTAAAAAGGGCCATCTCTCTCAGCCAAAGTTCCCCCATAAAACTCGCACGAGCCACCGTCCCTCAAGTGCACCCGGGGGCCTGGAAAAGCCCGGGGAATCAAAAGTGCCCCAGTTTGCTTTTCCACTCCGGGGGAAAGAAAAACAGGCCTTCTGATCAATCAGTGGGGATGAGGAGAGGCATGCTGCCCATGGAGCGGCCACAATGGACCCCAAGCTTAGCGTGAAAGTCCACGTGAAAAGGCCTCACACTGTCCCATCACAGAGCTCACTGTGCAGAGGAGGAGAAGAAGAAAACATCCCTCCGCTGTAGCCAAAGCCAGCGCAGCTCCCCGGACACTGGCTTGGCTTAACGTAGCATGGACATGCCAAGCCAAACAAGAGGCCCACTCATGTCGGACCTGAAATAGTGCATCATTCCAAGCAGTCATCAAGTCTACAGTATGCATGCCTGTATAGACTATACTGTAGGTAAGACACATTTACATCTAAATGTTTATTAAAAAAAACAAAAAAACTAAAATTCGATATGCAATCCAAAGTTTAACACGCAACTGCTATAAAATCTGTGTCTATTTTTGAATCTAAAGCATTTATTACATGGCTAAAGCAATGACCGCAGCTTTGCACTGCAGTCCACCACAGCCCCCAGAATAGAGACCAAAGCAGGCTGGCCTGCTGTGAGCACGATGATGGACAGGACTTTGAGGGGCAGAGGAGTTCTGGATGGATACCTACCCAGCCCTTTCGGATAAAGAGCTTAGTGGCATGTGATACAGCCAAGGCCAGGTCACCCAATTTAGCAAAGACAGGAAAGATTTGGTCTGTACTGGCGCAAAACTGTGTGTCACCCTGCTGGAGCTACCCATCCTACACAAGGAGGGACATTTATAAAGAAAACTCCCTATCCCAGCACAGGATAGGCGGTCGTTAAGGCAACCCTCAGGAACCTCAACGTGCAGCAACTGCAAACCCAGACACACAGCCTGGTTGTAATGGCCTAGTGACGGATTGCATCTTGTGAAAATCAGTTTGGTTTTGGCACTGCTCAGGGCAACACGGATCCTGTTGTGGTCACTTTCTGATGATATAAACAGATGCTCTGAATCTTGACAGCCTCCAGCCAGTTCAGATACAATCACTGACTGGGCTTTCAGGAATTTTGGTGGTACGTTGCTTCTTTTGACATGGCGTTTAGCACAAAGATATCAAAGACTAAACGTATCCAGTGACACCATGACGAAACATAACGATCCACAGTGTCACATTATACTCAGAACTTCCTACAGTGGCTCTATACCTTTTGCTCTAGCAATACACATGAGACTTATTTGGTTTTCTTGACTAGGTCCATCATTTTAAAGCAGAAATGTGATATTTATAGTGGGAGCAGAGCTTCTTGGGGGGTCTCGGGGACAGACTCCCTAACCCTGGGGATCTCTCAGTCATTATACACATATATGATTAAGAGATAAGCAAACCAGTGCCGATCAGGCTTATACATGTTTAACTAGTCATGCAATACTGGACAAATGTCAGAGGTGCCAAATGTCCTAATTTTATCAGAGGCACTATGCCCAGTGAGGAGCTTCTGCTCTTATGCATTTTTACATTCTCGAACCTGTTGGCAAGTTCTTAGCAGGTAAAAGAACAAAACATTGAAAATACAATGCAATTTTCTCGGCGAACATCATAGCCCAACTGTCCAAGCCAGACATCCAATTGGTCAAAAAGGTTGACATTGCCAGTATGACCACACACCTTATACTGACAACTTTGGTTCAGACCAAGATACAAGTCCCTTATAATCCTGTTTCTAAACACCATTCATTGCCATTCCAGATGCACTGCATACATTTCTTGAAGGAAAAACATTTTGGTGGCACAGGCAGTTCGGTTTTATGTGACGAGGATACAGGACCATTCAGAGTGGCTTAAGTAAAGTTAAGAAAAAATTAAATCAGTGGGCTCCCTGGTGTTCAGCCTGCTCCATCCCAGCCCCCATTACACAACAACCAGCCTTGTGAGACGAGGGGAAAAGCAGCCTTCGACAGCATCTGCCATCACAACCACTATTGTACACAGGCCTTTTCTCAGGATACCCAACACCCAGGAAAATGGAGGATCCTGTTGCGCATCCCACTCTGTGTACTCAAGGAGCCAAACCTGGGGTGGAAAAGGCTTTTAGGAGCTTTTCATTGAGGTTGATCACCTGATACAGCAGCTCTCTGCACCTCTCGGCCAGGACAGAGGCCCTTGTCATGGAGGTTCCACATCTCCATGCTCACTGGGATGCTGTGTTCCTGCCAGCCCAAGCAGCATAATGCACAATGTACCCCGGGCAGGCCTCTTCTCAGCCATTTCCCCACCGAGTGCTCAGAAAGAACTCTGCTTACTAATCACGGCATTGCGGCAGGAGGATCATCAAAACTTTAAAACTGAAGTAGAGATCTCTTGGTGGAAGGGGGTCAGCCTAAACCAAAAACTGTAATCCACCAGGCTGATTCAAGTCACACACAATGAACTGAGAACACAGGCTTCCAGAGGCTACACAACAGATTCCAATGTTAGAAAAATGTGAGAAAGAATACATTTTAAAATGGAGAGGAGAATTGGGGAGAAGAGGTGATTCCATAAATACCACAAACATGCAAGACCGTCCCATCAGGAATTTAGAGAGCTGGCTGATTGAGCCCTCTGGCACAGCACAGCCCCCAATGTATTTATGGGTATCCCCACTTCCAGTTACCTCTATCATGGTTTGCAGGCAGCCAAATTATATCTCCTCAGTGGGTTCTTGAATGTGATCTTAGACCATCTGAATCCCCATTTTAGCTATATAGTGTTGATTTTACATCAGTAAAAAGCAATACGACCAACATGGAGGTGTTTATTTACTGCAGTGGCCAACTTTTTCAGTGGGGCCGCGCCAAAACCCGCCCCACGACACCCCAGCATAGAAAGTGTGGTGGAATCACCAAGAAAAATCCAAAATAATGACATGAAGTATATGTGCCGACTAAATAAACAATTCTTTGAGACTAAAAACACATTCACAAGGCAACAAAAGTTTGGCATTCAGACAATTAAAAGTAACCATATGTGGGGAAGAATCAGATACATAAATCCAGTTCAACGTGTCCTAAGACAACTCGGAAACAGACGACTCACCATGAGGATTAACATTTGTTATCACCTACTGAAGGCTACAATCAGCTGGGACCCACATTCACAGTGGCAATCGGTGACATACATTGTTTTGGATGAAAGCTTATCAATGACTGTCAAGAACTAATGATTGCATCCTCAATTGACCCATTTCACTCAGGTTATATCATGACTGTATCAGTGCCACGCAGCGTACGAGACCAAAACGGCTCCGACGTCAGACCAAAGCCTCAGATACCAGACACTGCTGTGCGTGACGCTACATCTGAATCCCATTTAACATGTGAATAACACAAAGAATGCCAAACTCGAACTAAAATCCTAAAACTGGACCTTCTCAGCCAGCTGCCTCCCAGAAAGAATGCTTGAATGTTTTGAAGTTCAAACCTCTGCATATTTATCTAACTTTTTGTAATGTCCAGAGATACCAAAAAAATGGGTGGAATTCTTTGTGTCGCTACCAAAGGGCTTGTATGTTTTTTCCTGCTGTCATTTGACATGTTCTGTCTTCAGTGAGACAAAATGCATGAGACCCGAGCATGAAGGCATAGCTCAAATAGCTCATGATGAACTTTCCCACAACATATTTTCTCTTTAACCCACCGAGGTCTCTATAGACGCCCAAATCCCCTTTCTTTGGTTTTGTAGCAGGAGCTGCAAAAAGACACAGCATAGTTTAGCTGCACTCTTTTGATAACCTCGAGGTCTGCATTTCACTTCCTTCCATTTTTTTGCCACTGACTGATTCCAACGAGAGTCCGTTCAGACAACTAAAGGTTAAGCCCACTATTATGATGGAAAGCATATCATTTTTTCCACTTAGAGCTCTGAATGAAACAGCTCCAGACTGTTGCTCAGCTTTATGCCAGATATTTTCAAAGGCTGACCTTTGAAGTTTGTACACTCCCTGCTATAAAAATGTCAAACCCTTTCTTTATCCTGCCTTCAGAGTGAAGTGCACATTCAGTGCATTGTCCACAAGCCCAGTCCAGGGCACCTTCTGTGGCATCAGAGACCAACAATTCAAGGCGGAAGGCGATGTTATTCTTGCAGACTGGACTACTGCAGTCAAAATAAATAGACTCCACAGAGCAAAGCAAAAAGAACAGAAAACTGAACTGTCTGGGTGAACTGCAGTCTAAAGCTGCAGCTACACGAGTTTGTATGATAGATTCACTCAGAGTGTGACTTTGCATACCTCTACATGCACCCAGACAGGGAGCAAAACACCTGCGTTTAATTAAACAACTATGGCTGCATAGCATTGAACATTTGTGAAATCAATTCTGTTGAATGCAGGAAACAATGAAAGATTAAAGGATTTGGTTGAAACCAACCTGTGACAAAGGTCTGGACAGCCTGTGACTCTTCTCCTCTGGTGACCATGAGCGCAGCTGTACACTGAAATATACGAGGAGAAAAACTGGTCAAAGACTCATACATATACAATTCTTTAGTTGGTAACATACAGCTCATGCATTGTAAAGCCAATAAAACAGTTTACATTTTTTTCCTGTACTGACTTAGGTGTTACTGTAATACCTTTATTATCTTTTATCACAGGTCAGAATTCAACTCAGATTATTTTTTTCTCTCATATTTATGGTATTTGTTTCCATGTTTAACATTTTACATGTAACGTTTTACAGATCGTTTGCCAATCTGAGATGTGCTGCACAAATAAAGATCAACTCATTGAGGAACCACATTTACCACCTTTAAAATCTATGCATCAAACGTATTTGGTTGTTGTCTTCCCAAATAGAAATTCAGTTTTTCAGATGGTTAAGCTCATTTCGTTAAAGTACTATCAAACACTGAGAGCCGAGCTTGACTATCAACAAAAACATACATCAATTTATCATTTCTACAAAATCAAGACGGTACATATTCATGGTGTCTTGTGAAAAACATACAAGTCATATGTAATTAGGATTTCACTGCCCTATGTCGTGCAATCATGGCCTTGAGGTTAGAGTAGCAGGCTTGTTTTTAACAACTAATTTGTGATTCAGATCTGCACACCACACATATTTAAGAATGATGGGGAGAAAAAAAAAGACAGTTTTGGCTTGTGCGGACAGGGCTTAAGGTTTACAACAACTGTAAATATGTGAATTGAAAAACCAACATGAATCCTGACATTTTCCCACTAAAATAGATGTTTGTGATTGAGAGCAAACTACAATAAGTGAAGTACAACAATAATGATAATGTGGATTAAAAAAAGTCAAGTGCTGAGCTGAAGTAAATGTAGTTTGAACTGTGACCCACTAAACGTTGTCCAGGACAGTTAACAAACGTCCAAACACAGAGAAAGTGTGGTGAACGTTCCACATTCTACCTTTTGTTAAAGTGAATGCAAACGGAGGAATGTGATATCCTGTGCATATCCTTTGTTACTACAGTACAATCCCGTGGCTCCACTTTCGGTCTGTTATTCCCGTACCTATTGACTCGCCCGTTGTGGAGTCAAGAGAGCACTTGCAGCAGCCTTTTGTTCAGATACAAGCCTATTTAGGCAGTGAATGGCTGGGTTTCTAAAAAAGCCCCAACAGTCCACACGAATCATGGAGTTCCAAAAAGTTTGTTTTTAACACCACGACCATGCTGAAAGAACTTCTCTCTGATATACAACCTCCAGGCTCATCTAAACTGCAACTCCTAAGTAACAAGAATTTATGTGTGCAAGTTCATTCTGCATTTTCCTTAACTTTTGTTGCAACAGAAATACAGCTACCTCTTGTTAATGTTTGTTGTGAGCTGCTCCTTCTTCCCATCGGGGCTGGCTGGAGGAATTGGCGAGTACGGTCCTGGGGACACAGATGCTGGGCTGTAGATGTTGTAGTCTCTGTAGTTCTGGTTCTCATCTCGACTCACTATTACGGCTTCCTACAGAACACATCAGAAGAATATGAGTGCATTAACATGCTGTGCACAACTTTATATTTGCTGCTGCTTGTTGGCCATGCAGGTAATAAAAGTCCCAAGTGGGAATAGCGTCTGGGAGAAGGCGGACACACACATATACAATCGGGTTAAACACTTTGTATTCAGCCATGTTTTATCCGGCACTTGGGATAGTCATTATAGCCTCAGAAATATCCATGGACATACACTGAACTATAATAATCTCTTAGACCGCTTCTATCCGAGGACATGAAAATGTCAAATGCGATAAACAGATGTGTGAAGTTTCCAAGAGTACACATTAACAGGCACACACTGCAAGGTCCTAAAAGGTAAAACCTTCTCATGAATCCCAGAGAAAAGTAGTTCAGTAATCAAGGCAAACTAAAGTAAATCTGCAGAGGAGCTTCAGCACTGACCTGGAAGCGCCCGGTGAGCTGTTCGGGAGTGCTGATGCCATTGGTCTGTCTCTGGCTCGAAGGTTCAGGTCTTAAATAGGCAGAAAACCACAGAGAGAAAATGACTGTTAACCGTAACAATATTAGACGACCCAAATTTTCAGTCTCCAGCCATGGATCTGGGAAAATGTTACATCTCGTTACTGCAGAACTTGAGAGAGAGAGAGAGAGAGAGAGAGAGAGAAAGTGAGCCAAGGATGTGAGATAGTTGAGTTAAATAAATAAGCAAAAGTATTTAAAATTAATTCAATGCCATTTTGGTAGAGTACAAAATGACATGTTAAAAAACCTGGAACTAAAATGCAGGGAGAAGGAAAATCCATTTTTGTAAGGACCATAAAACTAATGAACTGTGTCTGAAGTGTGGGGGAGTAGCAATAAAATAATTTTGATATCTGTGTTATGTTCTGCAAGTATGGGGCTGTACGTTTTCATGAATCCTGGAGATTTCAGATGTGGATACTCACAATCCTCCAAAATATGGGGGTAATTTAGAAAATACTTTCAGACTTTTGCTGTAATTTCAGAGCATTTCCATTATTGGATTTTTTTGGGAAGAAAATATGGGCTGTGTAAATGCCAATACAAACACACATTTGCCCCCCCCCCCCCGGCTGCAGGGCCAGAGCCCGGGGTAATGAAGCACACAGGAAGGCCTGGATGCCTGTGGTAAATCACCCAGAAACACACCTCGAGTGGCCTTGGCTCTCGGCTGCGTGCAAGTGAGACATGGCAAGAACACAGAAAATCATCCTGCATCCATAAGACCCCGATTCCCTTCAGAGGGATGCCAGTTTTTTGCAGGCCTGAAAAACTCGTTTTGCATTAAGAACTACATAGCAGCAAAAAAAAAAAAAAAAAAAAAAAAGTTCCCCCTTTTGTACAATGTTCACCCTGTGGCGTATCATTATGAACAGTGGAGGAAGCTGCGGCCTTTAGGCAATGAGGAACATTTTAGATTAGAAAGCAGATAAGCGCTTCGACTTCAATAAAGAACCTGAGGTTTTAGGTGTCTTTTACAGAAGATGGATTAGTGGTAAAAAAAATAAATAAACCTCGACTTCAAACCATAGTGATGCAAGACTGACATAAATAAACATTTGAAACCGGCCACTGCCGTTAGCGGTTCCCAGCTGTCACCGGAGACACCTGTCTCCTGTCACGACAGTGAAATTTAAGAATAATGCTAGTTTCTGAAAAGTGAAATAAAACACTTGATATCCAACCAGAGCCAAAGAAGACACACATCCATAAGGAGAAAAACTAATGTTACAACCTGTACTGGGGTTGTGTATTGCTTGAAAAGTTTCAGTAATGTGTTAATTTGCTCAATACATGTCTTACTTTCAACATATAAACATGACTAAAACAAGCTAATCTTATCAAATGAACCATAATTCACACGGAAAGTATCGAAGAGGAAACGCTATTGTACTCTGTTGGGGTAATAGTGTGGCAAAACTCCAAAAAAGGAACAACAGAATCACAGAGACAATTGTTTTGTTCAGAAAGACTGAACGCACAAGGCCTGTTTGCCAACAACCAAGTCCAAACACACTGAACAAAGCCCACTGCCAAGCTTTAAACAAAACAACTTATGGCGCAGTTTTATTTATTCAAAATACTGTTCTATCCATCTGCTTTCCATCTATAGGGTAATGTAGTAGTGGGGAAGCTATGACATCTGTCCCCTGTGTATTCCTGCAAATAAACAGTGAGCCATTCCCAGACCAGTGGCTGCAGCGCCGGTGTCATGGCCTCAAAGAGAAACGCCATAACCATGAGGACGACCCGTCCTCACGTCAATGCAGACGGACAGATGCTGAGCCGGGCAGAGAGTCCTCTCACCTGGACAAAGACCAGATTAAACATTAAAAGACTCCTACTATTTGATTACCATCCTCTGGAGGGCTTGTCTGGATATAATTCAGTTTGTTAATAAGCCTGACAAGTAACACTTACAGAGGAGCCTGAGAGAGTCTTGGTGCTGAAAACGAAGGGCACTCAACAGAGTGGGATTAAAGATATGGCAGAGCTACACAGTGGCATTGTCCCCGGCAGGCAGAGTAATGGTGTTGTTTCTGGCTCGGTGCGAGACATGAGGTCAGAAGGGAAAAATTCACTCACTTGGACATAGGACATCCAAGGAGGAAGTATGTGAAGTGTACGTGTGTGAGAGTGTGTGTGTGTGCATAACGGTGTGCGTTTGAATGCAATAAGAAACGAAGAGTGATGGTGGGCTAACAGTGTCAAGAGGTAAGAATTTAGGGAGGATCTTTAATCAAAATGCCAGCCAAGAGCAGTCCTGGCTCAACAGAAAAAGCATTGCGGTGGCCAATTCCCTGTCATCCAAATAAGGTCTTGGCCAACCTCTAAACAAGGTTTATTAACAGGGACCAGGGAAGGGAACAGTGTGGCTCTCCTACATGCTGGCATTTCCCCTGATTACAATCACTTGTTTTTTTGTACAGTACTTGAGCGGAGGAGTTGAACAGTGTAAATAAAGATTAAAGCTGCAGTGTTTATGACCTGAACTGTTAAGCCTTGCTTAAAAGAACCATTATGTACTGCACTACATGAATGGTTATGCATGTCAACCATGGGTACACAAAATTAAAAAAAACAACTGATTGCAGAAGAAAGTTAAGCAGGAGATATCATGCATCCATACCTCTCCACGAGCATCTGCAGATGAGTCTTGGAGTTCTTGATCTTGTTCTGGCCCTCCACGTTCAGCATGTCGGCAGTGTTTTCCCCATTGATCTCCAAGATAACATCACCGGTTTGCAAGGCTGCCTGCTCTGCCTTGCTGCCCCCGTTGACCTGTTGAAAAATTAAATGAGCTCCAGTTCGGTGCTACTGGCCCCAGGTCATGAAAAAATAACACTGTGGACGCTTTTCACCCGAGAACCATAAGCAGCTTTGCATCACTGGACTGTGTGAATATTTGGGCAAAGAGATGTAGAATTTTGAAAAATGAGAAAACTTGCAAAGCATTTCATAACATTCACATCCTATAAATACATTAGAATACATGAATAACTCAGTCCACCCAAACGCAAACGGGCACTAAAGGATTTCACTCAAAAACACGGAACAGAGACAGTGGTGGGCAACAGATTCATGACACCCTTGGGGAGAAATCATTAGTGTGACACTATTTGATGGTTTGACTGGGCTTAACCTTTGCAACCAGCCTCACCGCATGTCAAAACCAATGCTGTACCACCACATCAGAGGGAATTCCACACTAATGGGCCGCAACATAGCAGTCGTCAAAAAGTATGAGTTCCCGCAAAACGTTTGCCTCGCAATTAAAGCCAAAGACAGCCCATAAAACAAGGAATCCAAAACAAATCATCAGCAAGGATGAGAGACTCTTGGTATGGATGAGGGAGCGAGGAAAACGACGGTCAACATGGCGAGTTTAGAGGGCAGAGATGCCATGTCTGGGCCACTCCAGAGGCAATTAAGAGTTGCTGTGGTGACCCACAACAGTGCGTGCCTTTTCTGATCACGACACGCCTGGGTTCACATAAACCAAGATTAGTTGGAGGGGGGGGGGGCTCTTTTCCAGGGTCTGTGCCCAAGAAAAACAGGGACAAGCCATCTTTCAACCCAACAGGAATAAAAGAGGGCATCCATGTCATCCATCTGCCAAGCATCATTCGCTTTGGATGCCTCGACCCTGCGGCTGTTAAAACTGCCAGGGGGGAGGCGGCGGCAGCGGACTGAGACAAGCTGTTCTCACACTGGCCTTTCCAGACCAATTTCAGTGACACAGTTTCTGTCACTTCACAGAATATGTGGGACATCCGAGACAAGCAACCCCGTTGGGGTTGTTTACTGGAAAGCGGTAACAAAATCATAATTGAACAAATCATGCATGAGGCCCGTTTTTCCAGCACGAGCTGTTAAGTAAAGCCAAAACACTGAACACGTTTGAAGATGAAGGAGCTTGAAACTCCAGCTGTTTGAAGCCCTGGTGCCCTGCTATGGCTTTGCCGTAATTTATCCTTTTTATGGGCCGAGGAGCTACTGGAGGAATCTCACTGGAAGGAAAAAAAAAAATTTCTTCCAGGCTGAGGTGGTGATCTGCGACTGGGGTATGCGGCAGGCAGAACAGGGTGTCTCCGGTATGCCGAAGTTAGCCTGAGCAACGTTTCCTGATGCTGTTTACTGCACACTGGCTGCTTACAGTGGTATTGTTTCCGCTTCTTTTATTCCATCCTTTCTCTTTTTTGGAAACAGACTGGAAAGTATGGTCAGTTAAAAAAAAACAAACACACACACCAATTGTGCTGAATTTACTGACGCGTGTAGTAAAACACATAAAAATGTGCAACATAAAACCATGTTGCACATTTCACTCAGAGCAGGAACCTCCTCAACCTCCCACCTCAGCTTCCACCGTTACTGTAATCAGTGGTTTCCTTCTCATGCAATCGACTTCCATCCTATTCTAACAGGTTCAGTGGTCAAGGAAGCAGCGACGACGCAGCGGCCGCCATAAACAAAGACAAGAAAAGAGACAGAGGGTGGGAAGTTGACTTTGCATGACATGGTTTCGCAGCCTGTGTTTTGACAAAAACAGGGGATATGGTTTGATAAGGTGTGACCAGGTTCAACACCAGGGCAGCTGTTGGCATGTACCTTTGATACGGTCAACGCCTTTTTGAAGTCTCTTCCTCCGCATATTCTGAAGCCCCATGGTGAAGGACCGATCAGGTTCAGTGTAAACGCCATTGGATGATCGGATAAACACGCGTCTCGTCAAAGCCCTGAAAAGAAAAAGATGAAAATAATTATTATGCGATTAAACATTCGGCTGGTAAAAGGTTGGTACTCAGAGTCACATGTCCCGATAGCCAGGCCCAATATTGAGCAGAGGGTGACCATTTATATAAGCTGCCTTTCACCTCTAGCAGCACTTCCCTTCCCCTGACCCAAGACCCCTTGACATGAATTATGCAAGCACATTAAATAGGAATGGGAAGAATCCAAATGTAAAACACAGTTGAATATGGCCACTGAAGTGTCTGCAGCACCAAAAACATTCTGGACTTTCAATGCAACAATAAACAAACAAAGTCATACCAGCATGAAAATAGACATTTCTTTGTGGTCACTGTTGAGCTCAAGTTATACGTTTAAAGTATACAGCGGTTCAGTGTGATATAGTGGCCTTTTATACCAGATACAAGAAGAGGCTACGTAAATAAACTTCTGCAGCCATCAAGTCGACTTGTTTAGTAGTCAGTCTATGCCTCATGGGTATTTTATAATGTTCTGCTCAGGATTTGCGCGACCATTTGCCGACGCTGCACTCCACAAAGTTTGTTGTGAATTACTGAGGTTTCATGTACATTCGTGACTGAAGCCAAAGTGTAGTGAAACCATGTGAAGTAGTGTGATCTCTATCCACTCGCACATAAACTTGATTCATAGCATTATTTTATTTGTTAAAAGGACAAATAAATCTTATTAAAGCATCATTCATAGTTGCTTTGTTCTCGTATCGCCATATGGAACATTGTCTAACTCTAAACAATATTTCTGTTTTGACGGTCAGCGTCGACCATCATGTGCCTGAAGATTATGTTGAGCCTTTGCTGATTATCTTTATCCATCAAAAATCTCGTCAGCTTCATGACAAAAAAACAGATGGGAAACAGATGGAGAGCTTTTAATTACTGCTGAGACTGGAACTTTAACAGCATCACGTACTGCAACTTGTGTCTGGTAATGACAGTGTAGTGTGCTCTTCTGTCCGTCTCTATGGCATAAATATTTATATACAAGAAAAGAAAAAAGCAGGTCTGCTGCAAAAAAGCTTTTCCTGGTTCATTTGTGTGGATGTCAGAGTGGCACCGTCTGGTAAAGCCAAATGTGTCCAGCGCCATGCTGCTCAACAGTAACTGAGTTTTCTCAGCAACAAAATCCAACAGTGTGTCCCTTGTTGACATGAACAGCAGGGGATCTGACAAAGTCTGACTTGACCCTACAAAAAAAAAAAAAAAAAATATGAATTTATTCTACTCTACTACAAATACTTCTAAAATTCATAATGAGAAAGTGCCAAACATCCTCGAAGGTTGTGCTAAACTTAACAGTCACCTTAAAAAGATCCGCAATCTGTCTAATCCAACAAAAAGACAGAGCCATTCTGTTGTTAATAATATCAGAAAATGTGCAATTATGGTTTTATTTGTGCCAAATAATTACTTGTGCCTTTATTCAAGTTATTTGCTGAAACATTTTAAAAGTGGATTTGCAATTTCAGTTCTAGTTTGTGCAGACAAAGCCTACAAATTGGTTTAATTGCTCAATTTGTTCTTCATAAGTCATCCTGGGTCGGATCGGATCGGAACCCATAGAGAGCATGAATAAAGTCCCGTGAGGGGGTAAACAATAACGCCGATATTCCTTCGTGTCTTGACGGTAACCTGTGATTTGGCTTTTCTCAGACGAAGCAAGTCTGACTGCATGTGGAGACAAAGAGCTCTGTGGTGGGAAGACGTGATGATGGGATAAACACCTACAGCTTCATAAACACACCACCACCTGCACCCAGAAACACACACACAGCACACACAGAGTCCGTGACTGGAACTCATCTTGCTAAGAAAAGGTGCATTTATTCTAGATGAAGACATTAGTGCAACAAGTAATTTGTAGGTGCACCCGTGGATGATGACACAAGCTATTTTAAGTATAGATTGCAACTTTGCTAAGGTGGAAAAAGAGACATCAAAACAGCTTTCTCAGGTGTTGTGCAACCCAAAACTGACAACTCAGGCTAAAATGGGTCTCTAAAAGTGAACGCACAGCTTATATCTAAGGCGACTTAATAGAAGAGAAGCAAAGTCAGAGGGAGGCCTAATGAATGTGACGCCCGTCATCGCTGTAAATGTGTCTGAGGCCATACGGTGTGTGAAATAATAAAAAACTACAACTCATGGGCCAGTTCTATCTGACCAGTCACAAATAGTGAAAATTCAATCAAAGAGCAATATTACTTATTAAAGCACAAAGACACCATCAATATCTATGTAAATGTATTTTCTAAATTGTTAGTATCTGAGAACATGTTCGCTTGATATCAAGCAGCAATGATAAAATATACACTGTGCAGCACTGTAAACACAGTATCACTCTTTCGGAATGTGAATTATGATCTCAATCTCAGGCTCCATAAAAGAAAAAGCCATAAAGGTCTCACAATGATTACATAATCACACAATAGAAGTGTCAAAGTTCCGGAAAATACGAGGAACAAGCAAAGAGACGTCATGGAGCAGCGTGGAGGAGATCAAGGACAGCGGCCACGCTGTTCCCTTGAATCCTTCCAAACACTGGCCCGCTTCACGTCAGGCACATTCCACAAGTGTTTGGGACAAGCAGTGCACACCGAGATACTCATTAACAGTCTGGGCCAATTAGCAGGGTAACCCGGCTCACCGTCATTAGGGTCTCTTAATTGCTGCGGCCTCCAGAAATAGGTGCAGTTGTGATAATGACAGGGAGCAGCTGCCCAAAACTTTCCCAGCCTCTGGGGGTGTCATTAGCACCATGAGCTGCGGCAGCTCCTCCTGCAGCGTGGCCATTATCAGGCGGGCACCCTGCTAATTCTGTGTAGACCTCCGCCGGTCGCGTCATAAAAAATGCCAGTGGTGCACAAAGTGAAAGGAGGGTGAAAGAATGCGGCAGAGCGAGCAGACCGTGGAAAAGAAAAGCACCACATTGTGGCAGTGAGGATAAGTGGCACACTCACGCGCTCCGTTTAATTAGCCACTGATGAGCTTTTAGATGCTGCACTGCTACTTGCATAAAGCAAAGCGCCGAACAGTTTGTATGCAACCTCGCCGTCCCACAGAGGGATTGACGAGATGAGCCGTTGCCAGTGAAAATAAAAGGTGAATTCCCTTCTGGTGAGATCTCGCCGCTTTTGTTGCGACCCTAATTTGACAGCGCAACTCGACAAGCCCGGCACAATGACAGGAATTCTAGTCATGGAGTCAGTCTTTCAGTCCAGCATCAGTCACACAGCAGGAGGTCAGGAGGAGAACGCAAACTGATCCTGCAGCTAGAGTGAAGTGCTCTCACTTCCGACTAACAACAGGCAGGTTTACGACTCACCTGCATACCAACAAACAGCGTGGCGTCACGTTTGACATACTACAACATGCTGCATCCTCATGAGGCAGGTTTCGATTTTGACTCACATACTCAAATATATCCCACACAAGAAGCTGCAGCTAATGAAGTGTAATGTAACAAGACTGCTCTCACCAGTCTGAAATGGAAAAAAAATAAATGGCTTTAATTTTACAGAAGGCAATAATCCCCCACCGTACTTCCAGATCCTACATATAGCTGTGCTTAAGTTAACTATTTTTAGCAGAGAAGCCTAAATAATGGGGGCAGATCATGATGGCAGGCACTCTGATTAAATTGCATGTACCCGTTATAGCTCAACCCTACAGTGGGACGTCCTCTTGTGTAATGGAAAGTGTGTGACTTGTTCAAATCCAGGTTGAAGTTCACTTAAGGGCCTTTTATGCGGACAGTTTCCATGTTCTCCCCATGCATGAAGGACTTTTCTCTGTGTACTACTACGACTACTACAATGATTTGAAGCCAGTTCAAGTTACAGTGTGTTCGCCTTGTGCAGGATGGGCGACGTGTCCAGGGTCTACCCTACCTTCACCTCTTCAACTGGATGTCGCTTCAGTGTCCTTCAGCCTCGGGCTGCATAGGGTTGAATGACGGATTAATAGAATATTAATATGCAAAATCTGGCGATGTGGCCCTATCTTTACCTTTGAAATTGTGATCGTTTGTATTTTTGCACACGTGAATTAACAAGTCTACTTCTTGTCAGACGTGTTCACTACAAATGTAAATAAATAACTTTATGATGTCTTCAGTGAAATTAAAGTTGCAAACATACTTTTAATTGACTTCTAGCAAGATAACATGCCGATGTTCTCACTGCTGCCAAAGAAAGAGGAAAATCTGAATAATCTCTGCTGCAGAGTGGGAAAGACTTCCAAAAAAAAAAAAATCAACTACGACAATATTATACTTCAGCTTTGTTGAAACCATTTGGTATCTTTAAACAAGGGCAACACGTTGGGATCACTGTACTTATGGAATTGGCAGTGTATCAACATTAAACTTTTGCAGGAGACAGCATTTATGATGCCAAATATCCTTCCTTCATTAATGCAAGTAGAATCTGTATCAGCTCCAAAGTCCAAATAGTAAATTTTTATTAGCTGCCACATCAAGATTTAATGACATCCGAGCAGGAAGTTTACTGTGATCTTAACATGTTTGTTCCTTCTAACTCAGAGATGGATAAATAGCCAAAGGCATCATCACGGTATCTTGCAGAATGCATCAATAAAACTACATTTTGCAGTAAAACTTATTCCAGTGCACAACACTGCAGTTAAACCTTTAAGTTTTCTCCAAGTCAACGTGAAGCAAATTAATACTGTTGTTCAATGACGAGGATACACTGTTGAAATAATGTCCGATCGGCTGCAGGCGCCACCACCGTCTTTGCAACTTGCGATTACTTGGACATTTTCAGCTGGATGTCCTTCCTGATGCAATCTGGATTATTGTGTCCAGCTATATTATCTATAAAAAGAGAGCGGGAACAACAAGAATTGGGTTCATATACTCGGCTGCTCCGCTGTGGTGGAAGTAAACAACCCTCGGGGTGCCGGGACTGATGAGCTCAGCAGTGACTTCACTGTATTTTTCCCTTTCCACAGGGACATTCTTGGTCTCCGGGGGGAGTTCCAGCCTGCTGTGTACACACTTCATATGCTCAAGACCACTCTGGCACTTGTCATACGTTTGAGGGATTGTCGCTACAGGCGAAACCAGACAGCAGAAGTATGAAGGAGGAAAACAGGCTTTTTTGTGAGATTAGATTCAAGACTCGCTGCTCCAACATGCAGAGTCTCAGAAGTTTAATTTACACATTTCATGGTTTTCACCCCCGAAAAAAAAGTTGCTCTTCTCACTGGCCAGTGCCTCGTTTATCGTGAAGATCAGAACGGAATTCTGTCTGATGTATCCAATATATTTCACCATCAAAGAAAATAATTCAACAAGCACATTACTGGTCAGCCTTTTCAACATTAAATCTGACTTTTTTTTTTTATATATAGAGAACAGCCTGCCTTAACTTTAGTTGGGGTGTCGAAAAATTCTCATATTGGGATATTTCGGCATGACTGACCCCTCGTTTAGTAAAAACTTGCAGAATCACTGGGGTTTCACGTACAGTATACTTTTGTCAGGGCAAACTGGAATGGAATCGACTGTGCCAAAGTCAGATCTCTATTGATACCATCTATGCACATTTTAGAAACCGATAAATCAACTGATAAAAGCAATACTTGTGTGGAAAAGACGTTGCTGAACTCCTGTCACCTCCGCAAATGTGTTGGTCACAATGAGTTTCCTAGTTTTGTCCTTTGAAAAAAAAAAAAAAAATGTAAAGAAAGGAGTGTAGCCATTATAAATTGTCTTCTCACGACAAATAAGAAGCACACGAGCTTGAGTGTGCAGATATAAGACCAATAATATCATTTAGCCTTTTGACTTTAGGGTGTAGTCCTGTGAGGACAAATGGCATGGAGTGAAACCTGCAAACACAAGTCTGAAACTATGCAGGTTTCTGAGCCAGAGAAAATTATTATGACTCTCCCCTGATGATTCATTAAATTTAACATGCATGTCACAACACAAGTTAAGGCAACCGGCAGCTGACAGTTGTACTATTACTAAACACGGAACAAAATAGTTTCAGGAAACATTCTAATTGCAAGCCGAAAAAGCCGTCTTATAAAATGACAGACTCCTACATTTACGCCAATCACGGAACCATTTGTCTCATTATATTTAACAAAGCTAATCCACGACTTAACACCTCATTTACTCCATGGAATGAAAAGCTTGAACCTTTTTGTGCAACACTGGAAATCAAATATTCTTGTCAGTGTGGCATTGAGATTAACCGGGTATGCTCCATTGTCTGGCACTCAAACCTGACCACAGACATCAACGCTTCACTTCTCTCTGAATTAGATTTATTTGTCTTTTACTTGAACGCTCAGCCAAAATCCACAGGCTCAAGATGGACAAGCGTCGGCTCTCCAACATGCCAATAAGAGAAGGGAAGGAGGGCTGATGAACATAGCAGACGTTCAGGCCGAACCTCCTCTGATGTGAAGGAAGTTTTCTCAGACGAGCCACCGTGGCTTCAGGGGGGGGGAATGTTCCTGGTATGAATCACACACTTGTTGGGACTCTTAACGCTGGTCGCCATGCGCCAGTGTGAATTTTTCCACAGCATGTGCTGGCGATGCCACACACTCCAACCCGTGCGTCACTCACTACACTGACAGGTCGGCGCTTTACTTGGACACATACACAGACACACACCCACTGAGTAACAAGGAGAAGAATGCATTGGCAGGCCTCTCCCCGGACCGAGAGTAGAGTGAAAAGGCATTCGGAGCATTCTCCAAATCACACCCATTTGTTCAGATAAACTGTAGCGGTAATCACCAAGGAGATGAGGAAATAAAACAGGACAAACAATGGGCAAGTGATGTCTTCAAAGGGTGTTGGTTGATGAGCCTCTGTATTGTCGTATAAGTCTACTCGCTCGTGTGTCATCCAACTAATCACAGACCGAAACATACCTGTGATTTTTGTGGGTTACTCCCTTTTCGGTGAGAAACCTCTTCAGGGTGCGTACTGCCGGTGGATTTCGTCGACAAAACAACTCCATTCACAGGAGACACTCGCGTCGTCTCTCGGCTGCCGCTTTTCCCGCTCTGCATCAGCACTGAGTGATTGTGCTACTTAAAAAGATTCAGCGCGGCTGCTCAATCAGTTCACCACATCCTCTGCGTGCACCATCCTCACGACAAGACAAACACCAAGAGCCACAGTAGCTCTCTTCAGATATACTATATTCTGCTGCAGCTGTGCACCTATGAGCCTGATGAAAGACCGTTTCCTCGGTTGGGTTGGAAACCAACTTTTGCTGCAACAAAACCTGGTGTAAAGTGGAAAGAAAGTAATAAAAAAAAAAACCCTAACAGTCAAAAACACCCAGCAAAGACTCAGCCTCAGCTAAAAGTGAAAACCACACTTCTGCGAGACGGGATCCAAAAGAACATTTTCATCTTTTTAGACTAAACAGAAAGCTCTGCCGTCCTGTGAGTGTGTTCTCGACAGAGACAGTTATAGGAGCAGAAACAAAAATCAAATCACAGCAACACAGTGGTATTTAAGCAAAACTCAGAAAGAAAAAAAAGAGTTAATTTACTCCAGTTGAAAACCACAGGACAATTGTAAAAACAAACAAAAAAAAATCTCTCCCTGAATTAGAAGCTAACAAACTGGTTCTTTCTGTTTTCTTCAAAAGCTACCGACTTTGCTCCTTATCCTAAATTACAGTGGTCTGTTTTTGGTTCCTGCATAACTTTATCCAGGCCGAGTGTTCTCTATCTCTCTCTCTAGCTCTCTCTCTCAAACAAAAAAGAAAAAAAGAAAAGCCATCAGGAGACAAACAGTAAGTAAGAGCTGGGTTGGTGAAGCATGCATGTGAAAGGCAGCTGGGCACAATCACAATGCACAACATATACAAACAGCAGGAGCTGGAGGCTGGAGAACATGATGCTTCCACAGTGATTGTTCTGGACCAGACTCTCAGGGGGGAGAACCTCAAGTAGTTTCCCATCTGCTCAGCTCACAGCCACAGCTATTGATTTCCAAACACTGGAAGGCCAAGTTAAAGAACAAGCACCTCTAGACATGTTGGGGGGGGGGGTTGGGCAATGAGAGGTGCCTTTCAACCTGAACCTGCCAATTCATCACCACAGGGGAGAAAATAACAATTCAGCTGTTGGACTAATGCGACATGAAGACTGACTTTAAGCTCCCCGGGGTCGCACCTGGTTCAGCCCCTCCACAAATCACACTGACTACTTCATGTGCGCAAATAACTGAACCGCTCTCCTGCATCCAGGAGCGGGATGGAAAAGTCTACAGTGGGCGCTGGAAATTTGAACTCTGTGTGGGCTTTATTGTTCAAGTCTGCGAGACTGACTTCCAATTTCCACTTCAATCATGCACCATTAAACCCCAAAAGCAGCTATTCAGAAACGCAGAAAGCTTTAGAATGGACGTTCACGTTCTATATTTAAAACAGTTCAGTGTGAAAATGTCAGCTTTCTCAAGAAACAGCAATAAACACACACAATAAAAAGGGTTAAATATGAAAGTGCGTTTACTCAGCAAATAAGAATGTGACTTAAATCAAGTCCATGTCTCTTGATGTCTCTTTAAAATTAATTAAAAATAAACAAATAAATAAAATCACGTACCAAGGTGATGTGCGTCAAGGTGCGTTCTCCACCTGTTTAATCTCTGCGCGCTGCTCAAGGAAAAACACCGATCACACCCAGGACAGCTCGTAGTCCCGCTTCACCTCCACTGTCTTCGAACTGCGTGCACAAGCGAGGCTCAGAGCTTCAAGACTTCCCTCTCGGTGTGGAGGAACCGAGGCGCTGCCGGCGCCTTTATATCTCCTCTGCGGTGTCAGACGTTAAAGATGGCACGCATGAACCATCACCTGTGGCTGCGCGCGCACTGATCGCGGTGCCATGTGCTGTTACCAAAATAAACGGGTTTGACACACAGGCGGCACCCGGGGCCGAGGGCGGACCGCGTCTCGGAGGAGGAGGAGGAGGAGGAGGAGGACGGTGCCGCAGTGATAATTGAACCATTGATACCCGAAACACTCCGCGGTGACGCATTGTGTCCACGCGCCACCTGCTGGCGGAGTGGGCGCAAAGCAGCGCGCGCGCGGATATCACAGTTAATTGAGGTCAATTGATTAATTAGATAATTGCTCTCAGCTGGAATCGAAGCGATGACTGAGTCTTCTGTTTGCGCTTTGTACCTTTGCTTTTGTGAATAAGCAATAAATGTCTTTTCTTTCATTCATTTTTTTTAATTTATGGGAGTGTCCTATAAAACACAGTAAAATCACCAAGTATCCCTCTCTAAATTCCCCTTCCCATGCTTTGCTTCTCTTCATGAATATGTTCCCTGAAGGTTGGCTCCTCAGAAATGGGACAGCAAGTCCTGTGTTGTAGAATTATCTAAGATATAACTTTAGCTTTAATAAACTTTCACTTTTAGTGAATTCCTTCCAACTCATCTCCAGAAATCCTTCAACAACTACTACCCTCAAGGTAAATATTGTATTCATGGTGTTTTTGATTAATATAATGTCACCAAAGAGACTGAATTATATATTGTTTTTGACTTCATATTTTATTTTGTTAACTGATTTTCTGTCAGTGTCCTATCTAGCATCCTTATTGAATTAGTCACAGGTATATTAATCTGTGGGTTAACTGTACTTGTATCTGTTAGTGTATAGCTCAAGTGTTTTTAGATTTGATCTCATTTGTTTATATAAATTGCTACTGTCTCTATAGGATTAACTGTACTTGTAACTGTATGTTCTCATATAGGACACTGTTTATTGTCCTTACTTCTTTTTAGCTCCTGCCTCTAAGAAAGGATGTGGGCTCCCTCTCTAATTTCTGACTTGGGAAAACATTACAGTGCGAGAAACACCCACTCTCACGCACATGCGAAAGCAGAAAGCCCCTTCCTGTCATGTCTGACAGTTCCCCATGGAGCAAACTACAACAGTTTGAATGCTTGACTTTCCTCCAGGATCCTTATGATCCGGATGATTGCACTAAAACGCAATACATGAGGAGGCCTGCGTCATCTGTGTATAGAAACTTTGCGTAACTTGCCCATATATCATTTAAGGTAAATTTGCATGCTTTTACAAATCAAAACCATCCTAGAATCTTTCAGAAATATATGCATGGTAATAACACATTCAACATAAGTAGGACTTTCTGTCTCTCAGTGGTAGGGATCTGTCAACGCCTCCCATAGCTCAAATCTAGATGAAATGACTTTAAATGTTTTATTTCATAATCTCATACATATGATACCGAATTATATGATTAAATGAGTTAACAAAAGTAAAACAAGAACACAAGCTGGTATCACTCTGCAATGTTTAATAGACTTTTTAGAAAATTGCGTACCATACATAGGAAATACATTGTTTTTATAACAAATATATATTATTTTTTTTCAGTTTGATAAAGGGTTACAGTCTGTACAATCATCTCATGTGTCTACTAAATATGATTAACATGTTACAGTGAAAATCTGAAAGTGTCGTATGAAATTGCAAAATGACTTCATGATAACAATCTTTTCTTTTTAAGTCACAAATTTGTCAAAAGGTTTTTTTTTTCTGGCACAAACATTCGTTATTTTGTAAATACTGATTTCAAAGTGACAATGTTAACCCCATATTGGGAGAAGATTCAGTAAAAAGCAGCAGCAGCAAACACAGCAAGAATAAAATAAGTGGAAAGTTTAACAGAGTCATGTCATTTAATGTTAGCCTTGACACACACAGCATTAAATCAGTTTTAAGAGATTAACTGTTTGAAATGGAGGCATTCGTTGTTTTGCAGTCCGTCCATATGGCTGATCTTGTACAACTTACTGAGATTTGAAATGTAATTTCTATAACAAGATGCTCGTAACACAGAACATGATCAGGCACCCTTGGCAACTCACTTCAATGTCAAAGGGTTGCACATGATTCCCACATCCAAACTTGGTCAAGAAATCAGTACATTGCATTGATTCCATTAATGTTTCTGCATAGCTCTGTAAAGACTGCACACTGTAAACTTATGTTGATATTTCCAAGCTCTTACTGCGCTTTACTGTGAGCGCTATTTACACATGTTCTTGTAGTTCTCTCTGATTTGCCATGGCTCTTTTCAAAGATCTGAAAGAAAATCTGGAGGGGGAGAGGGGGTAAATATTGAAAGGAAATATAATTAATCCAACAGAATGCTCAAAGGGTGAAATTTCATTCAGAATTCTCAGCAGTGGTTTGCGACGGCTCTGTGGCGGTAAAAAGCTGAATGCAGCGTCAAACCTCTGAGGGAACAGTGCTGTTCAGTGGGAAGGAATGCAAATGTCCTGCAGCTGCAAACAGTCGTGGAACAAAAAAGTCCATTCTTTGCATCTGAAACTGTATCATCAGCATTCATTCTTTCTTCTCCTCAAGTGATGTGGGTGAAAACACTCTCCATGTCTCTGTGCCACACGCATACACATGTACGCAAACATGCAGGCTTGAGGGACCAAATGGTGACAACCCCCCCCCTCACCCAGAGTGAACATGCAGGACCTTACTAATCCAGGTGTTTGGAGTGTGGAGGGTGAAGGGGTAGGACAGTTATTAATAACCGCGCTCCTGTGAGTCCTGGTGGATGTGGCCAAGCAGCAAGTGAAGGAGTCAAACCGGTGCAACGTAATTCCCAGGAAAAGTTCCAAAAGCACGAGTCCGTTCTGACGTACCTGCAGTAAAACACATGATAAATACTTGTCAAGGTGAAGAGGCCACACAGTGCTGGAGCGGCGAGCGCTCTCGCTTAACCAGGTTGGAACTGGGCCCTGTGCCTGGGTTATACTATGATTTCATAATGCATGCATCAGTGTTTTTGCTTTGAGGGATTTATGAGCTGTCTGAGACGCGTGAAAACACATTATGTAACGCTGGGTCTATTGATGGAAAATTGCAAGGTGCTGTAATGTCCACTAGAGGGGGAACTGACACCAAGTATATTCACAGTTTATATCACTCAAATTCCTTTTAAACTTTAATTTGATGATTTATGGAAATAGAAACAT
Organism: Blennius ocellaris; assembly: GCF_963422515.1. Classification (NCBI taxonomy): domain Eukaryota; kingdom Metazoa; phylum Chordata; class Actinopteri; order Blenniiformes; family Blenniidae; genus Blennius; species Blennius ocellaris. The sequence goes on from NC_137656.1 coordinate 20,331,562, forward strand.
CTGGTTGTTGTTGCATTTCCAATAAACACAGCATCAAGTGAGGAAAAAATACCAGCTAAAAATATTTGGATGTTTTCATAAGGTGCAGAAGCACTTACTTATGGGTAAGTCTTAAATTATGTGTTTGTATGAAGTTGTGGCTTTCAGATGACTAATGGTAATGATTAATACAAACTTCTGGCTCATGTGTTGATAGACACATCACTGAAAACATTGGACAGAATTTTTGTTTCCCCGAAAATAAAACTGTCTTGTTTATACAATAAATACAACTCAGTACGTGCCACACACCCAATATGGCTCTTCTCAGTGACCTTAAATGAAAGGAAGCACAACAAAAACTTACCTACAAACCAGCCGTCATCACACTTCTCCATCACTTGAACAATGTCTCCTTCTCTGAGCTCCAGCTCGTCAGAATTCTGAGGCTTGTAATTGTAAACAGCTTTATATCTGAAATAAATAATGTGGATACATACATTCAGTGAGAAATGACTGAATGAATCGGCTGATCTGCAACACCTGGTCAAAAATGGGGGTTTCAAAGTGTAGGATACATGTAGTTTAATCTTCAGTTTAAAGATGATCTGTTCTCCTCTATATTTTGAAAAATGGAGTGTGGCTGTCTACTCATACTTGTTATTAAATCTCGGCACAGTCTCAGAACCACAAAACTGACATTATAACAGCCCTGAAACAAAAATCCTCAGTATAATAAGGTTCATCCTTAATATTTTAATGGAAACATAAATGTCAACCAAGCAATAAACAAAAGCTAAATGTTAATTTAGGCTTTCTATGAACAAATCCCTGAAGCTTGGTCAGCAAATTGGAGTGTTGTTTTGTCTGAGCAACAAGCCTACCTATATAAATATAAGTAATAATTTTGATCACCGTCATCCTGACTGTACTTTATGTTCACTCCAGACGGTCTCCTCCCTCCCTCTAGATACTAAAAGAAGCCAGCATTACTTTTTTTGGCTAACCGGGTGATTGTAGTTATTCTGTTGAAAGGTGAAATTAAAAGAAGAATTTGACGACGTACGGCTGCCTTTGCACCGCAGTTGAAGCGGAGCTGTTCGGTGCTCGCGTGCGCAGCAGAGAGTTGACGTGCGGATTGGACGGAGCGGTCGCGCTCGGTATTGCCCCCTGGGAAAAACAGAAACGTTCACGTCAGGTATTACGGAGTAAGAAACGATGAGCCACATTCCTGACAGCGCAAACAGCAAAGCTGGGGGGGTGGGGGGGTGTGTGGTGGGGTGGGGGTGCTGGGGAGGCAGTGAAGGCAGACCTGTGAGGGTTCAGTGTATCTGGGGCTGGCGGCGGCGGCGGGAGCTCCTGGAGACACGGCTCTGGCTGGAGAGCTCTGGTTTGGCGAGTGTGTCCCAGCCCAGTGGCTGTTCAGGTTGGTGGGTGACGCAGCTTTAGAGGCGCTGTGGGGCGAACGATTGGCCATTTCTTTAGACACGGGCGACTGAGTAGGGGAGCGTGACTGTGACGCGGGGCTGCCGTACGGTACGGGTGAGGACGGCTTCACGGGGGAGTGCTGAGGTTTGGGGCTCAGTGAGGCGGGCGTGAAAGGTGACAGTGGTGAATAGCAGGGCGAGTGAAGAGGGCGTCCCGGACTCTGGGGTCCAGGGGAGAGGGGAGACATGGGGCCCGGTGAGTAGTCCTCCGTGGAGTATTTGGTGCGAGGCATCTTGAGGACCTGGACATAAGTGGCGGGGAAGATCCCACTCCGGCTGGTCCCTGAGATCCTGCCCTCCAGCCACTTGTCATCAACTCGCCTGGTAATGCTGATCACTTCCCCCTATTGAGATATAGAGATTTAACAAGGTCACTTTGTGGAATTAGCATTTAGATTATATCCAAGTCAAAGTCAGATCAGTTTGGGTTTTTTTTTTTTTTTTTTTTAAATTGACACCATTTAGCTTGAGTATAACGCTTCATCAATGGAAATCAAATAAGCCTCATAATTACAGACATGATTCTTACGTGAAGATTACTGTCATAACATTCTTTAAAAAGAGGGTAGAGAAAATTGAAATTGTGTTTTTAGTTGTAAAAAAATATGACTAACATTGGAAATATGTATGCACATTTACAGTGTATTGTACAGAAGTGCTAAATTGTGTACATACACGTTTACAAGAAACAAGACACAAAACGACACAGAAAAACTCCTTTTGTCTCCACATGTTTGAATGAGCTTGCAGCTCTTGTCTCGATATTTTGGCAGAACATAATTTACAGTCTGTCTTCATCTTATCATTCTCATAAATAATAAAGATTCTCACGCGGAGGTGAAGGGAGCGACATTTTTTTTCTTCTTCTTTAGAGCATGAAGCGTTTACCTTACGAAAAGAAAGCTCCACAGGTAGGTCCGCATTAAAGTTATACAAAGCCACAGCCTCTCCGTAATCCAAAACCTGGAGGGTGGGAGACTTTATCGGCGTCGGCTTCTCTGTCGGCGGCAAAATCTGTGAAGGAGATGGATTTTCTGTAGCCGTGATCACGCGGTGTCACACTGTGGACGTGCAACAGAGAGACGGTGCCGCATTCGAAACATGAAGAAATTCACCTCCACATAGGATGTAGGGAAAATGCCGGCTCGCCCATGATGCTCTCCTTCAAACCAGTTGGCATCGACCTGCCTGTGGATGTAAACAATGTCGCCTTTCTGCAGCGGGAGCTCCCTGCAGGACAGGAGAACATGAAACAGTCTCACAATAGCAAACGCTGGTCTCTTGGGTGTTTTCAGTCTGAGCTGTGAAGTCAAGAGTTTTGTTTATTTGCTGCCCTGTTCTGTGTCAGAAATGTAAATGACCGGGCACAACAGGAAGATGTGTATTGATCGTATCAGCTGTAACTCACTTAGGCGACTGCGCCTGGAAATTAAATTTGGCTCGTGCTGCTTTCATCTGAAAAAACAAAAACAAAAAACAAATCATTCAGTGTCATGAGAACAAAGCTATAGCTGCAATTATTTGAAAATAAGTGAAATCACACAACAGAGAATAGCTCATTCACTCATCATGCAATCAAACCACATAGTAAATTGTAGAAATGTACCTTTTTCTCATCTTTTTTATGTGGAAGCTCCATGATTTCATCTGCAGTGGAGAGACGTTCTACTGCGGAGGAAAAATGAAGTCACGGAGCTGTGAGTGGAGTCTTAATACCTGCACTCTTTTGTTTAGTGAGATGTTGTTTTTAAATGTGTTGCCATGTAAAAGCAGTCACAGGCTTAACACCCGCACAGGTTCAGATGGACTCTTGACTTTCCAGGAAGAACAATTGGATAAAGCTAATCTTCAATCAGGTCTTCCGAGTTTAACTTCCTATTTTTGTGGGCTTCCTCCCCACCCATCCACAGCTGTTTCTATAGGAAAGAACTGTTGAGACTTTCCAGGTTTACGTCAGCTACGATAAAAGGGTGAAACACCAGAGCAGAAAACAACACAGGCGACGAAAAGAAGCACAGGACCATCAGAAAATAACATAATTTCTTAATGTTTTGTCTCATATGTTCTGACTTGATTGAATAAATGGCCTCCTTTTTGAAGATGCAGGGCTTTCATTTATCACAATTTAAGAAAGATTACAAAAGAATTGATCAACTAATCACTTGGAGAGATATTACTGAAGGCCATGTTTACCATATGAAGGAGCCGAGGCTGAGGATGTGCCAACAGAGCGGTGGGCAGGCTGCTTTGGTGCTGAGAAATTGCTGTGAAAAGGAAAATAAATGCGTTAACTTTTTGTGTTTATTTTATCGTCACAGTGTCTCACGATCGGGGGGGGGGGGCGTCAGGAGACAAAATACACAAACTGCATGTGGCTGAGGGACAGCGTGTGTGGTGCTTTCCTGCAGATTCACTGTAAAGCACATCTGTTTGCAGCTGGGATTCAGACAGAGTTGAAACAAATAATAAGACAGCGACAGGGGCGGGCTGTTGATACTGTGTGACGTGCCCTTGAATTGAAACGCAGGTTTTCAAGAAAGTATGGGAGCTGCATTAATCTTCACAGTCCTGACAGTTCCATCCTGATGACATCCAAGGGTCTGTGTTTAGGGTGGGAATTCATCCTGAATCAAAAGTTTCCTGCTTGACTTCCTTTGAATTAATTTGCATATTTGCAGACAGTATTTTTGTGTTTGTGTCAGCGAGACACAAACAGCTACACAAGTCGAGATCGCAGGAAGCAGAAAGGAGGCAATGGACACTTTGCTGTTTTTGAATGAAACATTCTGGAATGGAAAAGGTCATTACCCATGAATTTAACCTCAAAAAACAAGCAGTGAGAATCGTCCAAGAATGCATTACACACATGGTGAGAAATGTGGAATGCTGTCTGCTGCTTGATGTAATGAAGACTGTACAGTACTTGAACTCGTTAACTGGACAGCCCGCTCACAGTGTGTCCAGCACAGAAGGTCACCTGATCGACAAACAGGTATCCTGCAAAGTATTCCTGGCTGAGGCATGAAGTAAAGTGTAGTAACTTTACTTAAGGAATAGAGGAACATCACACTGGATTTAGAGGTGGAGAGTTATGCTCAGAGGAGGTCTGTTATCCGGCAATGCACCTTGGCTTGACTATTAACTTGTTTTGCGTGCGTGAATAAACTTTCTGAGCTGAAAATATTTAAGAGCCACAAAACATCTCTATCAACCACTATTAATTAATCAAATAGTTGCATACTGTAATAGTATAAACTGTGTTTGTTTAGTTATTGGTGAACAACATGCATACAAACATTAAGAAACATAAAACCATACATCAACTTTACACTGTATTAGGAATGTTTACAGTCAACAGTACAATCTGAAAGAAGGAGGCTTTCCCTTAAATAATAATAATATAAGTGTAAAAAATACTTCTCAAAAGTCCAGAAAACAAGCAAATACATTGTGAAATGAGACTTGTCCTCATGATGATCATAGCAATAGCACAGGAGTGTGGTCTCAATCCTACCTGTAGTTTGTGTTGCTGTTGTAGTTTGGAGCAGTCTCTGGATCTCTGGTCTTCTGCAAGCAGAGTGAACATTTAACAGTTTTTTCCCCCCTAACAGCGGCCCTCACAGAACCTCACAGCTCAGAGCAAATCTCACAACAACTCAGACAAAGTGGAGGTGCTGACCACTCCCAAAGGAGCAAGAAATCCCCTGGGTCCTATCCTCCCCAGTCTACAAACAACAACACAACTCATGATGTGTCTGAGCTGCTTGGTATTTCAGTCAAGCTGCAGCTGCTGGAGCCAAACGCAATCACAGGAGAAGCACGAGAATCAAACACTGTTCAGACAGTCCCTGTAGTACAAGATAACAACATATTAAAAATGATTCAAAAGCGATTGATTCTTAGTTGTTTTTTTTTTTTTTTTTTCGGCAGGCAGGTTTAGGTTTGTTGAGGGAAACTTTCAGGCAGATGATCATCAGTGCAGAATCATCCAAGTGCAAGACAGGCAGGCAATGCTGAGGTCATCATCCAGTTCACAGGGGGGGGGCAAATACATGATCAAAGCGAGCAAGCAGAAGGATCTTTTCTCAGAGAGTGTGGCGTAACGGTGACGTTAGGTGGGGAATGTGCAGGTTCAGTTGGTGGGGTGAGGGGATGCTACAGAAAGAGAGAGTCAGGAGGGGGGCTCAGTACCTCACCCCGGCCTCGATGCTGCTCCTTCTGGGAAAGACTTCGCTCTAGGCCCTGAATCTCCGAATCCAGCTCAGCCTCAAATCGACTCAGCTCAGATACCAGACTGGCCTGAGCGCAAGCAGCGATGGAGTAATGTAATAGCATGATTACAACACTAATACAGTCTTATTTTAGGAGATGATAGTATCTAATCCATTGATTTTAAAATGAACAGTTGTTATGCAGAGAGTTGTAGATTGAAGTTGAGTTGGAGACACTCACCTCAATTGAAGGGCACTTTTGTTTTTCAGGCTGTTTCGTCAAAAATAATTGAGTCTATGAGAAAGAACAAAAGAAAAAGTTCAGTTACTGAACCTCATCGTGACTGAATCAGAGAGACAAAATGAACAATTGCTCCTAAAACTACAGAAGATCCAAAACTTCTCAACACATAGTGAGATTGTCCTCAGTTTGATTCTCTGATGGACAGTTCTGTGTGAGCTCACATGTTTTCATTGTGTGTGGGTTTTCTCCAGGCACTCATCCACGGTCCAAAAATAGGCTTCTGATGCTTATTAGTGACTCAAAATGTCCCATAAATGTAAATGTGACTGTGTGGTATTGTCTGTCTGTGTACCCTGCTACCCTGATAATACCCATTCAGCAAATGTATGGAAAGAAAATAAAAATTCATTTATGACTCAACAAGAAACCGGATTTTTATACTGTCAGTTCCAATACATAAACTTGATGGCCTTCAGAGTGAAGCAGAAACAACTGAAAATAGTAAGTCAAATTCCTTATTACGTTACATTCCAAAATAGCAGCGTTTCCTACATGCACAGAAGTCAGCACAATAATTACAGCTTAAATAAAGTGCATTTGGACACAGGGTGGAGGTCCAGTTTCTAGTAGTTACAAACTCAGCGAGGCTTCTTTTACCTTCTCCTAAGAAAGACATAACGCCACCTGCAACTGATCCAGCTCTGCAACATGACTTTAAAAGGCTGCAATGGCGAGAAGTTGAGCCATTATTTTTTTTTCTTTTATAAAATCTTGGCTGAACATTTCTCCCCGGATGCCAGAACCTTCCCAGTAAGTTCAAAGTCATTCTGACAGAAAAACCTCAGTGCAAAATGTCACTGTGAAGCAGCTCAGCACCTGATATGGTCTATGTACAGTTTGTTCAACAATGTCCAGGGGATTCAACATTGGCCTTTGTCATAAAAACAAAATGAAATCAGTCTCTGTGCTGTCAGCTGTTGCACACTACCAGAGGTGAACAGCATAATACGAATCACAAGACGCCTCAGCTCCTGTGGGGGAGTGAAAACAAAGATTTCTTTTCTTCACCAGTGTACCATGCAAGGTACATAATGCACAAGATCTAGGACAGTGTTGCAAGAGCCATTTAAAAAAACAAAAACAAAACAAAAACAAACAAAAAAAACCTTCAAGATACCACTCTGTGACTCACTGGGAATGTTCAAATGCGGAGCGCACATCTGAAGTACAAAAATGATTCCACACTCTGTCAATGCAGCACCCAGACGGTGCAGGACACACACACCAATAAAAACCAATCCCGGAAGAGTCGCTGAAAAGCTCGTAAATCACAACCTTTAAGGATGAAACCTGGTACCGCCACAAACATGAACACTTCCATGAAGCCTGGTCTGGAAAACGTAATGAATGAATACTAAAAAGGCCCGCCATGAATAGAAGATGCAAACAGGTACCATGCACTGTATAGAAACCTTCACTCACAAGTCATCAGATACGTCGCGTGAGAAGGTGAAATACGAGGATTTAGACGGTAATCCTGTTAGAAAAGGTGACCAGCCCACTCCGGAGCTCCACGGTGGGAAAAGAAACAGGCTACACAAAGAGCTTCAGTGAAGATGAAACTACAACAATACCGGGTAGATCAGCCATATGAAATTATTTTTTTAAGGGAAGAATCACAGCCTCTTTCTACTCTGACATACATGTGAGCTCGTACCTGGCTGTGGCTTTCAGAGCTGCTCGTCTTTCCCGGCTCAAAGTCGAATATACTCTTCGGTTGACGGTGCTGCTTTCCCGGCTCTGATAGCTTATCTACATCCTCGCTCCTGAAACGAAACACCCCAACACACACACATCATGGACAGCAACTTAATCACGGCCTCATTGTGAGCACCTGTAACAACAAATCCAAACTTGTCTCGACTGCACATTTTTTCTCCTCTGCTTTCGCCCTGCATGATAGTTTATGTGTCACTTCGGTACAGATCATGCAGTTTGCCACGCGTTGAGTGTGCAGGTGTTTCATCTTGAAGAAAAGTTTAAAAAAACAACCCACTGCATCTCAAGCTGTCTATAAATGTAATTAAATATGGTGAAAGGAGTTTGGTGATTGATTGTGAGTTTGCTTCAGTTTTCCGTTCCAGTACATGCTGGGATGTGAGAAGTCGTCCCGTGACCTCGAAGCAGTTGCATCAAATCAGTGTAAACTCACCAGTCTGGAAGAGCTCCGTGAGGCGTCAGTCGGAAGAGGTTCTTGTCTGCTTCGTTACTTTCCCCTGTATTATCAGATAACCGGAGTCCTACGTGCGGATCAGTGGATCAGTCTCACATATAGAAATGATTACAAACACAAACAATGATAGATTCATTGGATAAACTCACTCTCAATCGACCACTGCTGCGAATCCTCCAGTTCTGGTGAACAAAGACATCATTTTCGGATCAGTTAAGTGCTTTATATACATAAATTAGAAGGAAAGCCACATTTACTCTCATTTAAAATCGCACATGTTGCTCAGTTTGAGAAATCAGATAATCAAATATTGTGTAAGTATAAAAAAAGGAACAAAAACTTTATCATTCCTCCCAATGTTTTTTAATCTATTTTCAAAGTGGGATTACGTGGAACTAAAATATATTTAACATGTGTATGTTTATGAATAGATTCTTTGTGTTGTTACTAATCAGTTCTTCAGGAGCAGTTGTCATATATTGTCATATAATTTAGTAAAAAAGTCTCATTTACAATGAGATACAAACAAAGTATCCCAGGTGGTTTTGTGAGAGGAGTTTACTCCCTGAATCTTATGATCTAAGATTATTCTGCCAAATCCTGTCACTGTTATGACAACATGTGTTTTAACAGGAAATGCTGCACATGAAACTGCTTTGTTGCTTTTTTTCCCCCTCAGTAGAATGAACTATAATACAATTTGAGTAAAACACGTGCAGAAATATTGCTACAAAATACAAAATTGATTTAGAATTTAAACCAACACTCCTGTCATGAGTTTAGTAAATAAATAACAGGACACGTTGTTCTATTATGCAACACAAAACAGAGATAACTGAAAACCTGGGTTTAGGAGGGGCTGACATAAGAAGCTGGATTAATGTCAGATCTCATGAACTGAGATGACATAAGACTTTAGGGCTCTTTCATCATGTCTTATTTCCCCCTGCAATAATCTGTTTGCTGAATAACCTCTGTTGTACCTGACGCTGACAGTGAGGAATTTGCTCTGGAGTGGAGTGTGTGAAAGGAGGAGGAGGAGGAGGAGGAGTATATTTACCCTCTGGCTTCTTGTGAATCTGTCTGAACATGCTCTTGTACCAGTCTCTGGGTTTGTTAACACTCTGATGCAAGAACAGAGGGGAGGTGCAGAACGTAAATAAACCCGGCAGTTTATCAGACTTCGTTAAAATACTAGACTTTTTACATTAAACTCCCAAAAAGAGAAGAGTAAGAAAGCGAGCTCATTAATAGAAATAGAGCTGGAGAATCAGACACAACACAATGAAAGGAAGTGTTTGATCATGAAGTATTAAGTTCTGGTGTTTTACCGATCTGGAGGCGATGGGCATCCCGGTCTCATCCACCGGTCCGATTCCTTGGAACTTGATCAGCCTCTCCTCCCTGGTGGGCGTCCAGCTGCGTGGTAAAGTGGCCGCAGCCTGGACGCCATTGGACAGTCCGCCTGGGTTCCCATCAATAACATAAGAGTTCAGTCACTGTGTTCCTCACTGTTAATTACATATTAAATGTCTGTGTTTTCAAGCAAGAAATCGATGCTAAACTTTACTGAATCAATTATATAACCTGATTCAGCGCCACTCGGCTCCAGTTATAGATCACAATACAAAAAAAACGATAGCTGAATCTTTCAACTGCACTGTTATATTATAAAAAAATAAATTTTATCCTTTGTTGTAAACAAACATCGCTATATTGTTATATTCAGTCTTGATCTCCTGACAATTTATGCTTAAACAGCTTGATTCTTCAGTTATGCTGTCGGATAATTCAACCCGTTGAAGAATACAAGTTTACATTTTATTTAGAATAAAATCTCCTGGATTGATTTAGTGAAATAAACAAATAAGAAGTTTTCCAGCTGAAACATCCTTGCAATTATTTAAAATTTAGTACGCACTGAGTTGATTTACCCAAGAACATATGTGAAGTTCCTCTCAGGTGAACCCAAGGACAGGTCACTCAATGGCAAATATATTTATTTGCATTTTAAAGATAGACAAACTGTAGTGCTGGAATCCAACATTTCTACAATCAACATTCAATATAACTTTATTATGATCCTCAATTCTTAACCATTCAATGACAAAATGTCATAATCTTACCGTGTGCCTGTGACGGTCCATAGTATGAACCAAAGCTGAGACTTCCTGGTGCTCCATTGAGCTCTGACACCTAGCAAAAGAAATAAACATATAAACTAAGGATAATACAAAAATCCCAGTGTGATGAAGTTGAAAAACCTCAATAGTGGCCTTGTGGCCACAGTTGATTTTATATAGCATGCGATGCCACATTTTTCCACAGGGAGGAGCCCTTGTTTACTAAAATCCTCTGACTGGGCCTCAGTCGTTCTAATAACTCATCCTCCAAGCCATCATCAGATACCTTGGAGTCTCCAGACGGCTGCCTCACAGAGCGGAAGGGGCTCAGAGGAGGCGTGGGGAGTCCGGGGGAGATGACCACCTCATGGGTCAGCTCTGGAGAAGTGAGGATGTGTTGATGTGAAGAAACTCCGGGCCCCCCGGGGAAGACAATCCCGGAGCCATTTGGTCCCCCGACCACTTCCTCACGTTGCTAAACAAAGAGGAAATGAGAAATATAGATGAACAAAAACACTGTGTGAACTTTGCTCCTGTCATGTCGTCCTGCTTGCCGAGAGTAAACAACGCTCTCCACACGAGCTCATGTGAACTTGTTAACAGTCGAGCGACTCTCCAGAGGATAACCGGCCTCAGCGGGGGGGAGCCTCTGATGAAAAGGTCCCTAATTTATTTAACGCACGAGCGGGGGGGGACGTGGCGTGTCCACCCACTCCATCATCTCACGAGACTCCCCTGCAGAAAGGCTTCATTGAAGGTGCAGAGCGGGGGCACTGAAACAGGAGAGCACCATTATGAGCCCATTAACTCTCTATTCACCCAGTCTCCCTATTCTCCATCCAGGAGGTGGGGCTGGGGCCGGGGAGGTAGCGGCGGGATGGGGTCTCTGATGTCAACGTCAAAATCGAGCAGAGTTCGCTGTGACCTCGTGGTCTCCATAGTAACTTTTTACTCCTCCAGCTGACCCGCGATGACCAGTCTCCCGCCTCCATGCGGTTCAATCAGAAGCCCCGGCCCTCTCTGCTCACTCGTCAGAGGTCATGGGAAAACCCCCCGGGTGCCCGGTGGGGACGGTTATCTGCACCACAGGCATGTTTTTGTGACACTTGACTGGACATGTGTCACACTAATGAGTGTTATCCCCGGATTATTACAAGGCAACGTCATATGTTCATCAGCTGGGAAAGGCTGTGCTTCACCTGAGACTGCATGTGATCTGTTACGGTCGTTCAGGGTATCAGTGTCGTTGACCCAGCATCGAAAGAATCTGCAAAACAAAAAACAATTGTAAAATGTTGATGTCAATATTATCTAATTCTGTTGACATATCAATAGTTTAATTTTAAATTGTATTTAAATGCCACTCAGGTTTTGTGACATCACAATATCATCTTAGTAGTTTTCATCAAGCAAATCTTGCTGGTTTCACTGATTTATCCACTAGGTGCCACACTTCTTTAGTGAAATCATACAATGGGCTTTGTGGAAACCTGCATACTACAGATAGACTCCAGGAGTCTTGCCTTCTGAGAGGCAGCAAGCTGTTCCTTACATTAGCCTGAATAGAAACACTAAGGAAAGGTAGAATTCTGATTTAAGATTCAATTGTACAGTATGTGACCCTTGAGCTAAAATTACTTTGAAAATGGCGATATATTGGTTTGTACTGCACCACCTTAGAAATGTCTTAGATTGATAAACAAGAGGAAAGAGAAACCATCTTTATTAAAAGAAAAAATGTTCACCTTTGTTTTTAGGATAGATAGCTTATATATTTCTTCAATGGGAATTTTCATGTTCAGCCAATTTTTGTAAAACCATTCAAAATAGCTGAAGAATCTTTACATTTTCGAACGTGAATTGTTGCCTTTTCTTAACGGCTCATGATCTGTGTTCAGAAGCACAAAGCCTTTCTGTCATGACTTCACATTTCACAGCTGTTCCATTATGCCATCCCAATAGAATCCCAAAGAGGGAAAATCAGCGTCATCCACTTTTTTTTCCCCCCAGTTACCGAGGGAAAAAAAAAAAAAACAATGACAGTGACTCACATGCCTGGCTTCCCTCATTCTTCCCAGTCAAACAACGTCGTAACAAGCCAGACCTGATAATGGATAAGGTTGGCTACTGAAAGTGGAGACCAGCTCCTAATCATTTGCACCTCAGAGTGACAGATTAGAGTTGCTGGTTCAACATCAAAGCAGAGCGGAAAGTGAAGAGGATGAAGCCGTTTCCGCTCATGAGTGAAACGAGCTGCTCCAGCGGCTAAATAGTCTATAATGACAACACAGGCCAACTGCAGACTCTTGACAGCCCCTGAATAAGCTTCACTCTCGAGCCTCTACGAAGTCCAGCTCTCAATCGATTCTGAAGTCTTATTTTGGGGGTAAAAAAAAAAAGAAAAGAAAAGAAAACCTCACAGAAAACACCGCTTACACAACTTGTGAGGTAAATATAAGGAATTTGCCTTTAAAAGCTTTGGCTTGGCTAGAAAATAATGACCTAGTGGGGCCCAGACGGCTGCAGGCTGAGAGCTGCCCGACACAATTTGCACTAATGAGTTTTCCATGTGGCATTCGCAGCTGCGTATTAGAGTCCATAAACATCGTGGTTGAAGATCGAGAAAAGTATAAGCAGCCTGTGTCTCTATCGCACAAGGTTAGGAGACTGCGCGGAGCTCGTCCGCTGATAGAATCAACGTCACCGTTTCCAGACAACGCCGTCACTCATCTGAGTCATCATGTCCCAGTAAACTACGTTACATAATGAGAGAAAGATGGGAACCAGAGAATTGAGTCCACAACAAGGCTGTTAACGCTCACGCATGACAGATGACCTGTCATCGCCTAAAGCAATCAGTGCCAGCTGATTATCCACCTCACAATAGGAAACGTCGCAAATGAGCTCAACTTAGGAATAATTACTGCAACTAACCTCATTTACAAGATGTTTGACAAGCTGGTCCCTGTTTATGCCTGATCTCCTCTGAGCAAGAGGCCACTCAGTCTTAAGGAGCTGATGAAGCACTTACAAAGATGAGTCATTTACATTTGAACGTTTGAGGAAGAAACAATGGACCGTCTTTTCTATGTATCGCTTCTCATTAAGCTTTAACAGAAAGTAATTAATGAAATATTAAATAACAATAATGACTTCAACCCCAAAATGTACGCATCGGTCATGCCTCTCCAGAATAACATGGCCATACGTGTTAATTCCTTCAATTCTTCCTGTCCTGTGCCAGTGGAAGTGTGGCAGCTTTCATGCATCCAATGCATCTACTCATTTATATTTAAGTTATATATATATATATATATGTATATATATATATATATATATATATATTATTTTCCGCGCGTCATAGGACTTGGTGTGTAGGAAATCCAGTGACCAATTGTTGCGTTTATCATTTAGAAAAACAATGTATGTTTCTCAGTGGATCTGAGAAAGTTCCTTTCAGTTACTTTCAAATGATACTGATGCACCAGACACATCATTCAAGAACAGCAGCAGGCTAATGGATGGGATGCATGTAACTGGCCGGAGGATAGAAAGTTTTGCATTAGAAAACTGTCGAATGGAGGCGTAGATATGACAGCCACTATGCTAAATATGCAGGAAAAAATGTCCATATCATGAAGCCATTCAAGTCTTTGGTATCAAATTTAAGTTAAATATAGGGCCACAAATACCTCATCTAAAGGTAAGAGCTATAAAGTTTCAAAAATGAACATACACATAATTTACCTTTGTATATATATAAATAAATAACTTTTTGGTTTTAATATATTGAGGCAGGCTTCCCTCTTCTAGGGGCAGCAGCAAGAGTGAAAGGAAAGATTTACAAGACAGTAGTGAGACTTGCTGGGATGTATGGTTGGAAAGTGTTGAAACAAAGGAGCTGGAGCTGGCAGAGATAAACTAAAGAGGCTGGGGATGGTTTGGACGTGTGCTGAGGAAAGCCAGTGGATGAATTAAATGTCGGAGATGAAGAACAACTCAGTGAACATTTATGGATGTAGTGAAGGAGGACATGTCGGTGATTTGGTTTGAAACTTGTCTGGTGAGAAAACTCCCACCAGACAGGAAGAAGGATTACACACCTTCTGCACAAATCTTTTCAGTGTTACCGGTTAGACTGGATTCTTTTTCAATTTGGAAAAAAAACTAAAAACTAAAACATTCCACAATTTGATTTAATACAACGACAGTTATGTACGAGTTGCAATATTTTGTGGTTGAAATAGGAACCCCCTCCATCTGACAGACAAAACATTGTGCTTCATCAAAAGTAGCCCCTCCACAAATAAACTCATGTCATAACATTGACTCTGCCTCATTCCTCTTGGGAGCAAAATCCACCACAGAAATCCTCCAGGACCAGAAGCATTCCCCCCTTTGACAGCACCAAACGCAATCCTGCCTAATAAGGAGAGATCCGTGTTGATATCTAGCAAGAAGATCCCTGTCCAGAAATCTTGGCTCTCCTTGGATCTGCTCTGAACGCCCAGCGCATTCTTATGTAATTACGAAGACTCGACACAGGAGGCAGCGACAAGCTTTCCCAGGCAGCAACTCGATGCTATCTCAAATATTGTAGGCCACAAATTTACACGCAGAACTCCTGCTAGGTGAGAGGTCCATTATCACTGCTGGATCAGCTTTACAGATGGAAGGAAAAACAGGGCCATAAAAAGTCTGGGTATAGAGATAATGTCTGGCCTCAGTCATGCTTTTGCAACACCTTGAGGAAAATCCAGAGTTCTCGGTTTGAATTTACTTTACATTCAGTCTTGAATAGGTTAACCGAGGACATGCAACATGAGAACCAGAGGAAATTCAGCATTTTCCCTCCTTCTTTAGCCAGTCTCTTTGAGCCAGATGTGAAAATCCAACGGTGGGCTTCAAGTACGTGGTCTGTGAGCTCTATGAAACTTTACATATGTATGATGATCCGAAGAAAAGAAACACAGATGGCATAAATTTGGTTGTTGTTTTTTCACCATCAAAATCGGGACAACTTATTCTCTGATCTGCTGACAGTTCCTGGTATGTTTCTCTAACTGTTAATGCTGAGCTGGCAAAAATAATAAAGGCTAATCTACATATACTTCCTTCGCCAGAAAACACTTTCCCTTTAAAATTGAAGCACATGTTAAATCTCCTGGTCACCTACCTCTAAGTGTTTCACATAATCATATTTAATGTTGCTATTTAAATACTGCACTTAATTACTGTCTTTGTTTGTTACCTTTATTATCACCGTGGTGTTCTGTTCTTTTGGTCGGGACGCTCTGGAAACAAAGACCTTCAGTGTGGCTTTTGTGATTAAATATAAAGGGTTTTCTTAACTTGACACTATGTAGAATCTCTAAATGTTATCTATAGAAAGCGGATGAGAATCCCGGATATTACTCGGCGCTGTTGAGCCAGAGGAGACCGACTCAGCAGCTATACAGGGTGAGTGAACTTCACCACACCCAGTGTGAGTCTTGTGAATCATAATAAAGCTGCACAACGGCAATGTGAGGTAACAAATATGAAGAAAAGAAAAGTTTTTTTTTTTAAATTCTGTGTATGAAGAGGAAACAGTGTCAAACAGCTCTCGTTCACAAGGACCGGAGATTATGGCAACGTCGGTCATGGATGTGTCCGTCTTCTATTGCAGCCAGGTCCCTTCTGAGAAGACGGTGACCTCTGATGACCTGGTTCCGCACCACACAGGGAGGGAGCTTCTTGCATTGTTCCCACTAAGAACAAGGCTGTCGAGGTGACCACACATATTCTGGTGAAAAACTGTCACAGTGGTGACCCGTGAACCTGCGTTCGGTATGAAAGGTTATGAAGTGCGGGTCAGGGAGGGAAACTCTTTGTCCATAAATCGAGCCCAATGGACCTGAATAAAACAAATCAAACGGTCACTTCTGAATTGATCTCCATTCATTAACATGGTTCATGTCCTCTGTTTTGGAGTGTGCGGTGGGGAGTGCAGAGCAGAGTTAATCATTGACTCCATGTGGTGGGAACTGCTGCACACAGTCTGATGAAAGGATCTAAGACCTGCTCATGTGAAGGGAAGCGAGCCAAAACTTGAGCCCAGCTCCAACTGGCCCTTTTGTGAGATTCACCTGCATTCAACCTAAACCCCAATGAGATGTACAATCTTCAAATTGTATGAGATTATATCCTCTAAATATATTGTTTATATCCCAGTCAGTATTGCATCATATGGGCCGACAGTTATCACTCGTACTACAAGATACCTGCGACCTAACAGGTTATGTAATGCGGTGCAAAGAGCAAAGAAAATCTGCTGAAATAAAAGTGGTGCGCTGGTAATTACAAGCACATTTGTGGAGTAAATAAAACAGGCATTTCCATGTAAACACATGAAATGAGTCACTCAGCAGCTATGTGAAAGGTCAGTGTTGAGAGGTGGCTCGCACAACCATCCTGCCTTCCTGCAAATCAGCAGATGGAGCTCCATACAAGGTCCTGGGGAGCCGCTAGTTTATGATATGGTGTTATTGGTGGATACACACATTTATCAGGAGGGGAAGTATTTCACCTCCATGTATGGTGCTCCTCCAGTCTGAGCAACAACAGGAGGAGTCTGCGTGCTTCTTGTCAATGGAGAGGCAATGTGTCCACAAGGGAATAAATCAGCCTCCTGCTGCCAGAGAGAGTAGTAGAATTGCATGATTTTATCCAAATTGTTCTCCCTCGTTTCTAAACTGAGTGTGTCAGTGAGAAAGTACATGCTCGGTGCACAGTAAGTGCACGGTTTTAAATCCTCATGCCTGTCATTTTGCATCTCTAAAGCTGAGTCCAGCTCGAGGATATGAGCAGTGACAGCTCGATCCTCTGGAGAATCACAAAGGAAGTCAGAGCCGGCTGTGGAAATCACCCCGACAGTTAGGAGAGCCCCCTGGCTTCCAAGGATGCCTTGACCGGAGGGGGGGGGGCATTACCCTTGATATCTGCTGCGGGATGAGAGCATGATCTCACACAACAGAAGATTTCCTCTGACTGTCTCAAGCTCACCTGGCAGAGACCAGTGGAGACTTACCTGCCGGGCAAAGCAATGAGGGATGACATGTTTGGAAACAAAACCCACTGTGTCCTCTCTCTCTCTCTCTCTCTCTTTCTCTCTCTCTCTCTCTCTCTCTCTCTCTCTCTCTCTCTCTCTCTCTCTCTCTCTCTCTCTCTCTCTCTCTCTACTCTCCTCCAGCTGTTACACCTGATGCTCTCCCCTTTTCTTTACTCAACACAGCTTGTCTCCTTCAACATTTGGAAACTGCAGAGATTACAGGAGCTCATCTTCTGCGAGAACACAACTCTGTGTGTAAACTCCAGGCATTGCCGGTGTTGAGCAGCACATACTCCTCTAGCAGTCAGACTGGTTACTCAGCCTTAACAAAAATTTAAAAAAAACAAACACTTGCAATGGAGCCAAACATGCCGTACATCTCTGTACAGCTACGGTGATTAAACGGACTCACCTTCAAAGTGGAAGCAAGAAGCAAAGTCACACCTCGTTCTGTCCGCCCCGAGTCGCGCATGAAAACCACTCTGCTGACCTTCACTGCACTTTCTCTCTCTGACTCTTGAAACTGGCCAGGACACACAATCTCTCTCTCTCTCAATCTCTCTCTCTCTCTCTCTGCAGAGGACTTCCCGGTTGACAGGCGTCGCCATAGCAACCCAACTCTGCCCTCGTTCAAAAGCCATTCTGCACTTGGCTTGTCGTCTCGGGGCACCTCCTTGAGTGAGGCAGCTCGTATTGTTGTGATAAGGTGATATTTCACAGTGCAGGGTTAACCAACGGGGAACACAAATAGTTCATCACCTCCACGTCCCAGCCACTGCTCACTGCCCCCCCCCCCCCTTGACTTTATAACCCCCTTGCCTCCCTCTCTCTTTGTATGTGTGTGTGTGTGTGTGTGTGTGTGTGTGTGTGTGTGTGTGTGTGTGTGTGTGTGTGTGTGTGTGTGTGTGTGTGTGTGTGTGTGTGTGTGTGTGTGTGTGGCCACGTCTCTTGCCTGCCAAATCCATGAAGGGAGAATAAGAGTTCTTTTTGTTCCAGGAGCCCTGGAAGTGTTTCAAAGTCATTATTCCAGGTTTTATAGTGTGCCACAACTTTTTCTCACTTTTATCCCACTATCACACACACATGAATGCAAACACCAGTCTGGAGCATTACTTGTGGGGTCCACTCGCTGCATCCCCTGGCGCCTTACACCAACCTTACCATCACAACAAAGTGCCTATAGCTTTTATTCTTAAGATTATTACCGAAACCTTTGCCGTTATTCTTGACTTTTCAATCTTGAATCTAGTCCAATTCTTAACCACAATCAAACTTGTTTTCTTCAATCTGTATCTTTACCTCAATTGTAACCTCAATCCCAGGAGACAGCCTGAGCCTTAACTTGGTCATGTTTTAGCCATCACTCCAACGTCTGCCTGACCTTGAATGGAATCCTTAACTCTGCACTGAATCCCCAAACTCCTAACCTCAATCCAACTCTCATCTCAGCTTGCTCCTTTGAATAAAAGCTGTAAGCTTAATTGAGGAGAAAAAGGCAAAATCCGAACATCTGAATCCCGACATTTAAACTCAATCCCTCACAAGGCCTTTGACTCTGTTCACCAGTCACCAGGCTGAAATAGAGGTAAACACCGTCATTTCAAAGTCCTGACCCAGTTGTGATTTCAACCCTAAAACCACACTTCAACCATTAGAAATATGTAAATTGTGGAATCATGTATTTTGAAACAAACCAAAACTGTGGTGGTCTCACACACACACACACACACACACACACACACACACACACACACACACACACACACACACACACACACACACACACACACACACACACACACACACACACACACACACACACACACACACACACACACACACACACACACACCACACACAAAATACTTTCCGATGTCGAGATTCAAGGAAGTAAGTGGAGGCTGAACCATGTCACTCTTTTTAACCAGGGAATTATTCAAAGTAGGATTTGTGTTATGAACACAGATAAGTAAGTGAAACTCTGGTGGGATGGTTGGCCAGAGCTTGGCGCCGACACCAGTTAGAAAGGAATCAACACCAAATTCCTCCGGCCCCTCTTGCAGGCAGTTCTTGCCCAAATAAAACCAGGATTACCAGTTCATCCGCATGTGCTGCCAAAAGGGACAAACAGCACAAAAAGCCAATGTCGAAGATGCTGACAGGCTTGTTTTAGCACGTCTGAAAGGACGGAGTTACAAGGTCCATGTCGCAGGTTTAGGGATCCAATCACCAGCTGATGAATGCAATCAGCTTCAATTCTCACAGACACAATGTAATCTGAAAATAAACTGAAAGGAGGGCGAAGAATAACATTGATGGTACAGTCAGTGGTCCTTCAAGTTGTTTAAAAGTCTCTCTGCGTGTGCTGACCCCTTTTCAGCTTGAAACTGAAGGACTCAGCTCTATTAAATAATTCAGCGGTCTGGCCTGGTAGAGCAAAACTCAAGGCCGATATCCATTTACCAGGCCTGTTACTGCCAAACAGCAGCGCGGCAAAAAGATTTGAGGGGCAACGTGGGCTTGCTGCAGAAGGGCCCCTTCATAATCAGTCCCACTAGTGCAGACTTTCACCCCACTGCGAGCACATCTGACACCCTGTCAGTCTGCAGTAAAATGAAGTAACCATGCCTAAAGTTCAGACTGGGATTCAACACCTTTCCCACGGGATCCTCGTACATGTGATCTCTGCACAAAACCAACAGGAAGGTTCATGAACATATTGGAACGAAGGTTGCTTGTCTCAGACTTTCACTTCGATGGACGGATTCCAGCAGACCTTTACTCCGCTGTAAATACCCACGGCTGTCCTTTCACACAGTGCCAGTGTGGCACTGCAGAGGCTCATTAAAATAATGACAACCAAAGATTCCAGCGAGTGACTAATCCATGACACAAATGGGTTATGTAATCAAAAACTTCATTACTTTGTGACTATGGGGATCAACTTTAAGATTTGGTCCTGGGGTCCTGGACGTGGGGACAGCCAGTCTGTAAAATTCTGAGATAACGTTACCATCAAATTGTCACATCATCAAGGTTATATGAGTCCGTGGGGTTTACAACCATCAGCATGGACAGATAACAAACGCAAACACTACTATACAGTTAGTCACATAACAATCTGGGAACAAACACAAAAAGCATCAGGGTTTATTCTGACTGTAAACAGTCTTTTCTGGCCCGGGACTCTGTGTCATACTGTTGGCTGAAGAGGACTAACATCTCCATAAATCTGCCATGAATCATCATGGGCTTGGTCAGATCAACAAATCAAACAACAACAACAAAACTGTGCACTTCTAACCTGGAAACATCCTCACACGACAAACAGCTTGAAGCTATAGGCCTGATTACGACCATCTTATATCGGGGTGACATTTACTCTTTGGAAGGCTTATTCGGGTACAAAGCTCATCCTCAACTACTCAACAACAAACAGAATACTGAGGTGAAACAGTCCCAACAAAAACCAAGATTTGAATAAATAGTAGTTTCCCTTTTGTTTTGTTTTTGATTCATTTACTAATAATGGCTGAAAAATAAACATGATGCTCAAATCTGTCAGGAAATCTCTCCTGAACTGTAATGAAAACATGCATTTAAATCATTCCTGTTGCTGTGATGGACGTTGGAAAAAGTAATTTATTGTTTTCTTTCCTCATGACACTGACAACTTCTCTATAATCAGAGTGAGACAGAAGTTGTGAAGTACTTACAGGCGAATGCAGCTGAGCTGTGAGGTCTCCTCAGCACAGGGTAGGAGAGGAAGTGAAGAAAAAAGGAGTGAACCACTGCTGCTCCTCTCTCTCTCTCTCTCTCTCTCTCTCCCTGTCTCTCTCCTCCCTTTTTCTCTTTCTCGTACTAAGGCCAACAGAGTCTCTTTTATCTCTGGTGAATGATTCAGCGTGGGTCTGAATGTTTGACTGGGTGTCTGTAGGCGTGTGCAGTGTGTTTGTGTAGAGCTTGTGTGTGTGTGTGTGTGTGTGTGTGTGTGTGTGTGTGTGTGTGTGTGTGTGTGTGTGTGTGTGTGTGTGTGTGTGTGTGTGTGTGTGTGTGTGTGTGTGTGTGTGTGTGTGTGTGTGTGTGTGTGTGTGTGTGTGTGTGTGTGCTTTAAAGCTCATCAGGGAGAGGACTCTCAGTAATAGTTTCCATGCACAGCTGGAAATAATAGAGATTCCCATACAGACTCAGTAGAACCGCCCTCAAGTGTTTTATGCATAAAGGAAGAGGAGGCGATTTCCATCTCAACCAATGAGCCCGGGTGAAATCCACATTCATAAGAGAGGGATCTATTCACTGTGTCAGGTCTTCACATGTCGTGTGTATCACATTCGTATCATGGACAGGAGACACGCATTAGTGCTTCTGTACAAGCCCCGGGTGGCTCAGATGACTTAATCATGCACCACCTTGCAAGGCCTGTCTGTACACTCAATGAGACACAGTTTATGAGTTTATGAGGGAAAGAAAAAACTACTAATTCAACAACAGATGGCAGGTAGATTCCTGCACCATGAGTTCAGAAGCTGCTCAGCTCTTCCATGCAAAATAAATATTTAACAGGTTGGCTGTGAGATCAGAAACCAAAGGTCACACCTCTGTGTTTTCCTCCAGATCCCACCAGATGCTCCGTGTTATCACACTTCTATTTAAGTCAAAGATATTTTTTCTCGGACCCAACTTCCAGACAAATAAGAATCTATTTCCGCACCTTGTTTGTTCTATGTAATTTTTCCCGTTTAATTTAAGGAAAGAAACCAGTTTTCAAACGTCTTTTGGCATGCACGCCTGTGTGTTTCTGAAAAATAATAAATAGTACCGCACCGCCTCCTGGTGGTCTTGAGGGAAAAGTACAACGTTTAAATGATATTATAAGGTGCACAGGCAGATGGCGCCAGATTCAGGTGTGTGGATATTTGCTGAAGGAAGGCATTCTCACGTCAACTTTGAAAAGTAATATATGCTTAGTGTCTTATTTGCTGTTTTATGTTCTATGTACTTAACTGAAATAAAAAATGAATGGCTGTTTGATAGGCATAAGCATAGCGGCAGAGCACAAATATTTGATTTATTTAATAAATGTTTACAATCAGGTCAAAAACATGACCTAAATAAATAACTGGCTATGTGGATGTATGGAAATTTGCAATATACAACATGTCGGCCTAACAGGAATGTGAGTTAATGCCTCTGTGATTTACAGACATTTTATTTTTAGAAATTCCTGCATTTGTCTGCCATTCAGATTAAATCTGAAAAACAACCTTCATGCATGGGGTCAATTGTGAGTCATCAAATGTTTTTAGATAACAAAGAAAATCTCCACTTTGTGCTCTGCAACATTTCTATTTATCCTTTTTTTTAATGCATCCAGATGTAAGGGTTTTCATTATCTTTACTTATTTATCTATTTTTCCTATTATAGCAAACAACTGCTAAGAAATCAAATAACTTTGAAATCAAAACATCAGAAAGAGATTGGGCAGAGTTCATTTCCTGACAGATAAAAACTGAGTGGCCATAGACACACACACACACACACACACACACACACACACACACACACACACACACACACACACACACACACACACACACACACACACACACACACACACACGTACACAAGCACACAGAAAACACAAGCTTTGCACAGCGTTCTACACCTGAGACAAACAATTAAACACAACATAACATTTGTATAATATACTGCAGTTTTTCACGTATTCTTATATTCTTGGCAATATATCTTATCTGTGCTCATCCCACAGATGCATGTTCCTTACATTTATCAAACCAAACCGATCACAACAATAAAAATCATCTTCATCTGTAAAGCAGCAGAGACAAAACACCCACGACACCTCAGGAATGAAAACAAATGCGGGGGAATGCTGTACATCAGTGGTCCCCAACCCGCGGGCCGCGGACCGGTACCGTGCTGCACAGAAAGAATAAATCACTTACATTATTTCCGTTTTATTGATTATCAAACTCTGGACAAGCTTTTATTTTCAAAAATGTATCTCCGTTACATCCGTCGTTGACTCACGCTTGTGTCGGTCACGTGATACATTAGCGCTGATATTAAACCCACAAGCAGCAAAATGAGTAAAAAACAGTCGTCTTTGGAAAGTTTCTTTGCAAAGGAGAAAAGGTCCAGCTAGGAGACAGAAGAATAACATAAAATTAAGTAGAAATACATACAACTACACAGTGGATTCACCTTTATTATTGTTTTAGTTACAAAATACCAGTTTTGTGTTGGTTGTATCATTTTATTTTGTTGTATTTATCCACCACATCTTAAGGTCGGTCCGTGAAAATATTGTCTTGACATTAAACCGGTTTGTGACGCAATAAAGGTTGGAGACCATTTTATCAGAGCAATACATACACAAACGTATCTCGAACGTGAGCGTCCAAAGATGTTTATCATCCACCTCACCCTGCACGTGGCTGACTGAGCTCTGTTGCTGTTTTCCAAGAATATTTAATGTTTTATTGACTAAGAAACACCAAATAATCTAAATACCCAAATAAAATCATTGTTGTTCAACTAAAGAGTGGATAACATTATTGTATTCATAAAGAAACTGAAAGACTTTGATTTTATCAGAAGTCTGCTATCAGAAGTACAATAACTATATAGACACGGAACAGAAAACCCACTCGATTGTGACACCTGAACCTTTAATTCACAACAAGTGACTCCAGCAGGAGTCAAAAAAAAAGTGGAGCTGCTATCTTGTTTCTCCCAATTATATATTTTGATAACAGAAACGTGACCGGTGTAAACTGTAATCTTTGCTGTATTGAGAGTTTCATTTTGACAGCATTTTTATCACGACAATCATTTATTGGATTAAATTGTAAAGTGGAGTCTTGTTTTCACCAACTAAGCCGTCAGTCACTGTTACCTTTAACATGAGCATCACTCCGAGCTGATGAGCAGCTTCATTTCACTAAACTCCTTTTGACTCGGTAAAGCGTGGGTTTTTATTGCTGTATTATAATCAAAATCAACATTAGTATGTACCGGTAGTACCTGTGTAAGGCCTCCTTTTTACCAGTTCATATATCTACTGTATCTCTGTGAAGAAACTCCAACAAACACATTTTGGAATATCTCATTGAAAGTGATTGGACTGAGTTATTGGACTGACCCTAGTTCAAACAGCTGAACTAAATCTGGACTAATTAAGGGAGGCAAGTCACTATACCAATTGCTTGTAGTATATAGTAATACAGCAACATGCATCTCTAACTAAGTCAGTGAGGGATAGTGAATGGCACAGGCTACACATGAACACCTTCACAACACGCAAATACCAAATACATGTGATTGACTGTCTATCGAGTACATTCAGGGTAAATGTTCAGAGGTGTCTATCAAATTGCACAGCAAGTTCACAAAATACTGGAATGTATAATCATGTCTGGAGGATGGAGAAGCGAGCTTGAGTACTTTTTTTTGTCTAATTCCGAACTTTGCTGCCTCTCACTGCTCTGGCATATTCAGCTAAAGCCAAACAAACCTTTATGACATTGTTTACTTTTCAGACCATCAACAACATCTGTTATATCTATCTTTTAATATCTATATTTTAATGACAGAAGCGTGACCGATGTAAACTGTTATCTTAGCTTATCGTGAGCAGTTTCACTTTGACAGTGTGTGTGTGTGTGTGTGTGTGTGTGTGTGTGTGTGTGTGTGTGTGTGTGTGTGTGTGTGTGTGTGTGTGTGTGTGTGTGTGTGTGTGTGTGTGTGTGTGTGTGTGTGTGTGTGTGTGTGTGTGTGTGTGTGTGTGTGTGTGTGTGTGTTATTCCTATAATCATGGGATGAGGTGGTAAACATATCACAACACGAGTTTATTGCAACACTATCATGGCACCATCAACTATTATTCTGGAGCTTTAGCAAATGCGACTTGAGCAATGCTTTGCAGATTACAGAACAGCAGCCTGTGTAATTTGGATTATAAAATGGATTAAAAAATGAGAAGAACTTGTTGAAATTGACCACTGATCTATTATTTTGCTACGTTTGGCTCAGGATTTTTCTTTCTCCACGTGACGCAGTGAATGTGTTGAAATCATATCACGTGTTATTCAATTCTCCTCAAATGTAAATGTGCAAAGTATTTTCAATTAAAACAGTGGATAAAACTTGTGTCCACTGCTCAATACCAGCGTCTTTGTCTACCTCAATGACACTTTGATCTTCTCCCTTGACCTTGACTTACACATCTGGCACGCATGGCAAAGTACCGCTTTGTGAACGTTCATGAACGTCAAGAAATGTGACTTCCATGTTCACCGGGTCTCCTTTCTCAGCGACATGGTGGGTCTGGGTCATGTGGAGATGGACTCATAGAAGGTCAGTGCCAACAGGAATTGGCCAACCTTTTTCCACTTGAAAGGATCTGCAGTGCTTACTGAGGCTTGTCAATTTATACAGAAAGTTCTCAGGTACCGTTCTCCTGGTGCCCTCAAGCTGACACCGCCTCCGAATGTCTCAAAGTCCTCTTCGCCAGGGCTCCTGTCTCGATGGTACCTGAACCCCAACAGCAATAGATCAATATGGTGGACGGGTCAAACGTTGAGGCAACAAAGGACAACAGAACCCAGCCCTGTATGTTCCTCTGCAGAAAGCTGACCACAGCAGGGGTGAATTATGATGTCAGGAATAGAGAATTGCTGGCGGTGAAGGTGGCTACTCTGACTCGAGGGGGCAAAACCCCCATTTGTTGTCTGGATGGACCACAATACCTGCGTTCAGCCGTGAGGCTGAACTCTCGACAGGCCAGGCGGACATTTTATTTCAATCAATTCAACGTCACTCTATCACACCGTCCAGGCTCCTAAGAATGTTAAAACCGGATGTCCTGTCATGGTTGTCTGACGCCTCTCCCGACCTTGAGAATCCTGATACGATTCTCACTTGTACTTTTTGGTATGTCGTCTCCAATGTTTTGATTCTGTGACTTGATGTGATACAGTTCATTTCAACTGGTGTTTACTGTCATAAACATTCTCAAAATATTTAGGAACGAGAGTAATGCAATGATGAATAACAAGTTAAATAAGGTCGTGTGCAGTGTGGTTCAGGAACACAGGAATGTCAGTAAACGGGTGAAGAAAAATGTTATCACTATGGGTCTGTGTCCTCCCCTTTTTCTTTGAAGATTTTTTTTTTCTTACTAAACCCGTCAACCTCAGCGACTTAGGGACAGCCCACAATTTTGAGCGCCACAACAAAAAGGAGCGTGACAATTGTGTCCCATCACAACTGCACGGAGGTCCAAGCTGGAGCTCATCTACAAACACAACTCGCCAAAAAGTACTGCCGGCATCTTCAAGATGGTGAAACAGAACCACAACGAAAACTCTGGTAAGATTTTATACTATAGATTTTGATAATAGGATGAATAAGCTATAGTTACACTTTAGATATTTAATTATGTACTTGTGATAAGAATTTAAAAAAACAATACAAAAAAAACCCAAATCTAATGATTACTTGATTTGTAGTATTTTCACGCAAATATCTACATTACTGACGTTACTAGTTTTCACAGCTAGATAATCTGTCACTGAAAGAGTGGACTTCTATTTACTCCCTTTTTTATGTTCAGTTTAATATTCTTTTAAGACAGTTTAATATTCTACTTGTGAATAATTTTCTCAAAATGTTATTTATGGAAAACAATATTCATGCATAATGATTTGAATAAAGACTTAATAGTGGCAGAGTTGGTTGTTTCAATGTAGAAGATTAACGGGAAGCTAAAATATGAGCAGTATTCATACCATGAAGACCAGGATTCTGCACACAGCTTGTTGTTGTTGTCATTTGACGTCATGTTTATCTGTTAATGAAAGAATGCACTGAGATAAATCAGGGATCATAATTGAGTTTGTTGTGTTGCAGAGGGAGCATCACAGGCGTCACACAGGTGCAGCTGGCGCTGCCTCGGTCCTCTCACCTTCCACACTCAGGCCGTGGGAGACATGGTGTGCCTGAGCCATGGCCACCAGCGAGCAGAGAGAAACAAAGACACCTTCAGGAACGGCCTGGTGTTCAGCAGCCGCCCGCTGAAGGTTCGGGAGAGGCTTCGCCTGCGGGTGGAGAAGGATTTGTTTAACTGGCAGGGATCTCTGCGTGTGGGCTTCACCAACGTGTCGCCGTCAGGAAGATCTCTGCCCCTGCCCAGTATGGCCATCCCCGACCTGACCAACACCCCCGGCCACTGGGCTGCTGCTTTACCCGAGTCCTTCTGTCAAGCCGGTGCAGAGCTGGAGTTCTGGGTTTGCACCAGTGGCAGTATAAACGTCACATGTAACCAGAGTGAGACAGAGAAGCTCCTAACAGGGGTGGACCTCAGCCGCCCACTGTGGGCCTTGATCGACATCTACGGACAGGCCTACTCCATTTCCCTCCTGGGTAAGTTCACTTTATATGTCACATGTACCGATCGTGCTGTAAACCGTTGTAAAAAACATGAAATGATTGAATGTCTCTTTGGCTCTTTCTGCAGGCTCAGAGAAACAAGGACTGGTTTGCAGAAGATCCTGTCCTGCAGCTGAAGCCCTCCTCCCACCTGACTGTGACAATCAACTCGGTCTGGCTCCTGGTGTTTCAGGCCTGGAGGAAGACTGTGATGAAGACATGGAAACCTCTGAAGGTAGGACCGAGTCCCTCCAGCTGAC
Source organism: Blennius ocellaris (assembly GCF_963422515.1). NCBI lineage: Eukaryota > Metazoa > Chordata > Actinopteri > Blenniiformes > Blenniidae > Blennius > Blennius ocellaris. The sequence goes on from NC_137656.1 coordinate 20,359,642, forward strand.
ACTGTCCAGTTTGAGTCGTCAGTCTTGTAATTGTGATTCCTGTCTTCTGTCCACAGGTACCAGCTGTGTGGTGTGCATGACGAAGGAGGCCAGAGTCACTCTGCCTTGTGGTCACCGCTGTTTGTGTTCGCAGTGCAGCAGCAAAGTGTCCCAGCAGTTTGGCACCTGCCCGCTGTGCCGACACCAGATCAGCGCTCCACATGTGCAGATCAGGAGAGTTCCTGTGCTGGTCTGAGCTCCAACACTCCAGACCAAACTCCCCAAATGACTGGGTCACACTGACCTGATGTGTTCTGGAGGTTCAGTAGGCGTTTCCTCACGGCCACGCCGTCTCTGACAGGACGTCAACCAGGAACCTTTTTGTTTTTCAGCTTCTTTTATATGTGAATGTTGTGTCAGATAAAAAGCTGAGATGCTGATGTGAAGATACTGAGTATTTTCAGACAGCATATAACATGGATAAAGGTGTGTTGCTTTCATTGAAAAGCATTAAAAAACAGACCTCAACTGTAATTATTTAATAATGATGTGAGTTAACAGTAAAGCCAGTGTGTCTTTAATTATGTACAGCAGTCAATGTCAGTAACCATTTTCAATGTAGAGTTTACTCAGTTGTAAATGTCAAATCTTTATTCATGTAAAGTTTTGTAATGAATGAGTATGTATCATGGTCATTTAAATAAACTTTATTACATACATTAAAATATGTCTGTTTTTCTCATTTTAACTGAATTACCTCCTCAGAGACAATTTTGTAAATCAAGTATATTGATCATGATAAGTGGCATCTTTCTTATACCAAATATTTTATATTTAGCACATAGAGGTTGTTTTTCAAATGTACATTAATCAGCTGGTTTCATTTTTAGATGTTTACAACTATCAGATTTTATAGGCGCAATTGTACATCAGAATGAAAGTCAACGCATCAGCAGTGTGAATGACTGGGGGTTGTTTTGAATTCACAAAGGATTTATTGGAAACACTCAACATTGAAGACAAACTATGTGTAAAAGCAAACCAAGGCCAAACGCAACATAATCAACCCAAAACCAAACAAACCAGAGGATTTCACATGTATTGTCAGAATCTATTTATAGATTTTGAACATGAACTCATTGTTTAATATGGTTTAGAACAGAGGTGAGCAATCCTGGTCGTCAAAGGCCGTATATTCTAATAGGTCATGTGAAAAAAAAATGACAGCTCTGTGATGAGTGTATCCTCTGAATGTCTTGTGCATATACTATCCTTGCAAGGAACTTTGTATTTGTCTGGAGGCAAACAAGTCGTCAAACAGAAAAACAGGTTTTTAACTCTTTGACCCTTGTGTGTCACATGATAAACATCCATGGAGGCTCACAATAGGAAAATGCCTTGGTCGTCAAGATGTAATTACAGAATAGGTTTTTTTCAACGTCAAAATGACTTTAAATACCAGGTAGGGTAAAGCAAATTGATATGTAAAACACCATTCAGCCACAGATCAATTCAAAGTGCACAAAATGGTGTTTTTGTTGTTTAGGATTAATTGGTGACTCTAAATTGCTCAGGAATGTGTGTGAGACGCAGGTGTTGGACAGGTCACCTGTCCACCTGGTCCTGGTCACCTGAGATCAGCCTCATGCCCTTCTTAAAGAATGACTTGGTGAACGTGTTGTTTACTGACACTTCAACTCATTTGGACACTCAAGGTCCTGTTAATTATTTACACTGCTGAAATATTCACTTTCATTTTGATACCAATCACAGTGGTCCCTCGTTTATCGTGGGGGTTTCGTTCTAAAAATAACCCGCAATAAGCAAAATCCGCAAAGTAGTTAACTTTTTTGTTTTTTACAAGTATTATATATGTTTTAAGGCTGCAAAACCCCTAAAAAAAACATTTTCTCATTTTTCACATTTTCTCACATTTCTCTCTTGTTTAAACACTCCCACAGTTGAAACCTTTGTATATTTTAAAACAAACTTGCAAACATGCAGCACTTCAGAGTCACAGTGCTGTACATTGATGTATTTGCAATATGTATATGTATATGCAAGTCGAATGCATTCGCTTACACGAAACATGGCAGGGAGATTGATTGACAAGGGTCTACAGTCCCTTAGCCAATCAGCATGCAGAGCACTGTGCACGTTCATACGCCTTAAAAAAAAAAAAGCATGCAAAATTGCACACAAAAAAATCCGTGAAACAGCGAGGCCGCGAAAGGTGAACCGCGTTATAGTGAGGGACCACTGTATACCGATAATGTTTCTTGTAATGGCCACAGCGCACAATCATTGCAGGCACTGTTGATGTATGATACTCTTTAATTTAATTCAAATCTTTAAAGTATGATTTAAAAAATGACACCTATTTTGCAAAAACCCTAAATAAATTCCAGTCCAAGACGCCTGGTAAGGCGAGATGGGACAAAATAAGTCTTTCGTGAAGTGACTCAGTGTAAACTGAGCTGTGGGTGAAGAGAATAGTAAATGGAATAGTTTTAATGCAGTTGGCCAACTGTTGGACCAAGACTTGGCATATGTTTATCTAATTGACTATTTAAGGCATACACTAAATCTTAAATATCATGTGGACACATTTTGCAAGATTTTACAACAGCATACTCATATCTAATTCCCTTTGCAAAAGCTTGAACTTTTGATTTGGCTTTATCTGTTTTATCTGTATGACACTGACAGACCACATTGAGTTTCATTTTGATGCAAAATTACACCTATAAAAAAATTTGATGGCTGTAAAAATCTAAAGATGAAACCAGTTGATTGTTGATGGGTTGAATAAAAATAGTTTGGACTTGGAAAACCACCACCAATTGAATACAGTCCATTACAGTCCATTTGCAAAACAGTCTCAAAGTCTGAAAAGATCATATAAAAGAGGTAATCTGGTTAAAATGAGAATAACAGACACATTTTTTAAGTATGTCATAAAGTGTATTTCAATGGCCACAATGCATAATCATTTCTTGCATAACAAAATTGTTCATCGAAAAAGATTTGAGATTTACACTTGAGTAAACTCTACATTGAAAATGATTACTGACATTGACTGCAGTACATACTTAAGAGCCACACTGGCTTTACTGTTAGCCCACATCATTATTTAATTTACAGTAGAGGTCTATTTTTTTTTTATTCTTTTCAATGAAAGCACACGTTTATCCATGTTGTATGCTGTATGGAAATACTCAGTATTTTCCCACCAGCATTACACACCATGGAGTAGGTGCGGTATTAAAAAAAAAAAATCTAAATACTTGAATCTCAAAAGGCGGAGAATCAAACACGTTACGCAATAACTGATGATCATCTGAGAACAAAACCGGTTTTCCGGTTGACGCCTCTGTTTTATACTAGTTATATAACATGTCTGACATGGACCGATGATCCAAGCCATCGACATGCAAGCCCTGCCAGTCGTGGGATCATAAGCTGGCCAAACGAGGAGATAAAAACCACAAAAATGAACACAAGAAAGCTCCTCGCCAATCGTGGAGAGTTTCACCTCAAGTCCAGCATCCTGAAGGTGAACACTCTGAGCCACTATCCAAGATCAGACATCCAAAACCAAAGAATACATAAAGAAAACGTTCATAAAGGCATATGCTCCAGATGCCTCTGTTGTTCCCGTTCTCACTGTACCTCCTGTGCCTGGCCAATCACTATATGCATCTGTACCCAGGGCCGCCCCTGGCCAAGTGGGGGCCCTAAACAGGATTTTATTTTGGGGCCCCCCTTCCAATAACATAATAATAATAATAATAATAATAATAATAATAATAATAATAATAATAATAATAATAATAATAATAATAATAATAATAATAATAATAATAATAATAATACATTACAATTACTAACGAATCAAATGAACAGCCTCTATCAACAGTGGAACAAGAACTTTACAGATGCACACGTCTGAAAAACCTTTGTGGCATAAACAGTTTATGCCACAAAGTTTTTTCTTTTTTATTTCAACAACATCCCCACCTTCAAGGGAAGCACGAGCCTCTTCTTGTTTGGACTTTTTCTTTCTTTTGCTAGCTCCCGAATCGTATTGACGTTTGGAAGCCACCTCTCTCTCTCTCTCTCTCTCTCTCTCTCTCTCTACCTGTAAACAACTGCCTGCCGGCCCGTCTGATCGCTGATTGGTCAGATGGTGACGCTTCGCGCTTTCAATCATTGCGTCTCTTTTTTTCTCTCTCTCTCTCTCTCCTGCCTCGGGCTGACTCGGTGGCGGTGCTCTACGCACGCCTCTCGGCAAAATGCACGCGCATCCTTTGCGCATTTGCAGAGAATGATGATACTTTATTGATCCGGAGGGAAATTCAATTCACTTGCGCAAAATGGGGGCCCCCATGGATCGCGGGGCCCTACGCACAGCGCGTGTTCTGCGTGTAGGGAGGGGCGGGCCTGTCTGTACCAACCTTTGCATTTACACTTTCTATCGAGCTGCTTCATTCTGCTCATTCACCGTCTGCTGACTTCAATGTCTTCTTGACTACTGCCTGATGTTCTGCTGTGCACTTGAATGATTGAGATCCTTGATGTATTCACATAGTGTGCAATTTGAAGATAAAGCTTAAAATTGTCAGATTCAGTGGGCATCTATTTGAACGTGACTGGAGTCACTGTCGGCCATTACCTCAGTTATGCTGCTGTAGGTTTAGACTCATTGCAAGGTTCTATTATAAACACGCTGAAATGCTTGATTCTTCATCTTGCATGCATTTCAAGGTCTTCTCATGCAGGTTGGTACGATTCAAAGTGCTTCACAGGAAGATTCATGTAACAATATCAAGACCGAATGAAAGAGAAAATACAAGACAAAAATGAAAAAGGCCATTCGAAAGTTTAACAAAGAGTTATCAGAAAATTAAGAAAAGTAGTGAATTTGAAATATACCTTTAAATATACTTTCTAACTGATATATATATATATATATATATATAGAGAGAGAGAAATAATATATACTGTAAAATATTAAATTGACAAAAATAAGGTTAAACTCGTGTTGAAAAGCCAGATGAAATGTCATTTAAAATGCAGGAAATATTAGGATAAAATGTTGCTATAACTTGGGAAAAATGAGACCAATATTAGGTTCCAGAGAAAACGTCACACATAGAATAAATACTATATATATAAATGAAATGCAAATCAAAGTAGTTAGGAAGGAAAACAGAATAAAATCTAATATTGAAGAAATAAAGTTTTGGGTTTTTTTTCTCTCTGTGCCGTCCAGCAGGAATTGTTGACTGTTAAGCTAAAAGCCTTGGATCTGATCTGTAGTAGTTCTGGTTCTGTGCACCTGACATATGCGAACTTCTATCAAAAATAAATAACTGCTGTTTTGATTTTGTTTTCTTTCGGATAGAACATTTTTGTGAGAGTAGAAGACATAGCACAACACTGAAAGCAAAGTATTGCTTCTCCACCAACACCCGAGATTTAATGTGTCGACTATTCATGTTATTATAAAGTGACTTATTACATGGTCTGGCCTGGGTGATGAGTAAAACCTAAATGAAAGTGAACTTTCCTGACCTCTTTATGCAGAATATTTTGCTTCGAGTAAATTGTGGAAATGTATGTAGTGTTTGCAGCGGGTATGTGCATTGCTCATGTGTGTTTTCTTTTTCGCTTTTTCAATTGCAGAATAAAATCCAAAATAAATCACTCAGCTTCCCAGTTAATATAATTTCAGTCTTATAAACCCTCATCTATAAAACAAAGGTCAATGTTAATCATTCATAATGTACTGATGCTAACTTTCGTGTTGATGGACATTTCAATGTTTTCATGAGGATGTTGAATCAAACTGAAACAAGTCGATTGTGAAACGTTCACAAGTGAAACACGACATGCAAATATACAAAAGACGTTCAGTAAAAAAAGCAGTTTAAAGCACTGCAACATACTACTTCCAACATGCCTTAACGTTAACAAGAAATATCTTAAATGAAGTCCACATTTATTCTGAATGTGTGACTGTTATATTTTATTTTATTTTGGCCACACTTATTGAAATGTGTGATGATTTTATTGGGAATTCAGTTGAGAGACAAGCAGGATCCAGATTATTTTAAAACATAGGAGCATTTTATTTTTCGACACAGAAAACATGGGCAAATTTCCAAATTTCACAAAAATAAATAAAATATTTAATACATACAGAAGTTTTACACAATAGTTTGTAAAAATGTTTTATACATAGTGCAATTTTACATAATTACATGCAAGAAAGTGACTTTGCTTTTCATTCACATTATTTTCACATGATCTGACACAGGCTGTACAAAATTCACATATTAAAGGAGGTGAAAAACAAAAAGATTCGCACATCAGGTCAGTGTGACCCAGTCATTTGGGGAGTTTGGTCTGGAGTGTTGGAGCTCAGACCAGCACAGGAACTCTCCTGATCTGCACATGTGGAGCGCTGATCTGGTGTCGGCACAGCGGGCAGGTGCCAAACTGCTGGGACACTTTGCTGCTGCACTGCGAACACAAACAGCGGTGACCACAAGGCAGAGTGACTCTGGCCTCCTTCGTCATGCACACCACACAGCTGGTACCTGTGGACAGAAGACAGGAATCACAATTACAAGACTGACGACTCAAACTGGACAGTGTCAGCTGGAGGGACTCGGTCCTACCTTCAGAGGTTTCCATGTCTTCATCACAGTCTTCCTCCAGGCCTGAAACACCAGGAGCCAGACTGAGTTGATTGTCACAGTCAGGTGGGAGGAGGGCTTCAGCTGCAGGACAGGATCTTCTGCAAACCAGTCCTTGTTTCTCTGAGCCTGCAGAAAGAGCCAAAGAGACATTCAATCATTTCATGTTTTTTACAACAGTTTACAGCACGATCGGTACATGTGACATATAAAGTGAACTTACCCAGGAGGGAAATGGAGTAGGCCTGTCCGTAGATGTCAATCAAGGCCCACAGTGGGCGGCTGAGGTCCACCCCTGTTAGGAGCTTTAGCCCTGTTCCGTTGTTTCCTGAGATATAGATGCTGCCACCAGCAGAAACCCAGAACTCCAGCTCTGCACCGGCAGGACAGAAGGACTCGGGCAAAGCAGCAGCCCAGTGGCCGGGGGTGTTGGTCAGGTCGGGGATGGCCATACTGGGCAGGGGCAGAGATCTTCCTGAGGGCGACACGTTGGTGAAGCCCACACGCAGAGATCCATTCCATTTGAAGAAATCCTTCTCCACCCGCAGACGAAGCCTCTCCTGAACCTTCAGCGGGCGGCTGCTGAACACCAGGCCGTTCCTGAAGGTGTCTTTGTTTCTCTCTGCTCGCTGGTGGCCATGGCTCAGGCACACCATGTCTCCCACGGCCTGAGTGTGGAAGGTGAGAGGACCGAGGCAGCGCCAGCTGCACCTGTGTGACGCCTGTGATGCTCCCTCTGCAACACAACAAACTCAATTATGATCCCTGATTTATCTCAGTGCATTCTTTCATTAACAGATAAACATTATGATGTCAATGACAACAACAACAACAAGCTGTGTGCAGAATCCTGGTCTTCATGGTATGAATACTGCTCATATTTTAGCTTCCCGTTAATCTTCTACATTGAAACAACCAACTCTGCCAATATTAAGTCTTTATTCAAATCATAATGCATGAATATTGTTTTCCATAAATAACATTTTGAGAAAGTTCTTCACAAGTTGAATATTAAACTGTCTTAGAGCAGAGATGATGAAATTGAGAAATGTGTGTTTTGTTTGCCAAAGGATGAATCACAGTGAATTACAGCTCCGTCACATCTGTTAGGTTCATCTTACACATTTGACTCACACACACACACACACACACACACACACACACACACACACACACACACACACACACACACACACACACACACACACACACACACACACACACACACACACCGACCAGCCGTATTTTCAGCCTTACATGTTTAAAGTTATTTACTCACTGCTGTTTTTCCACTATTTATTTCTAATTGCACAATTTCCCTGCACTTCAAAGGCGTTTGCTCATTCACATTACTTTGTAAACTAAATTCAATCTCAGAAAAAAAGGAATTCATCCTGGCAATACAACAGCCACATGTAAAAGCAGAATTATAACATTCATATCAATTTCTGTCAAAACCAAGAATGAGTCTCTTACCGTTGTTCTCATAGCTGTTCTGCTTCTTCATCTTGAAGCTGCAATCATTTAGTTTTGTTGGAGTCTTGAGTGAGCCCAGCTCAGTGTGTCAGTGATTGTCCCAAACCCTGAGCATTGGCTTCATTTTGAACACACAGAAGGCGGGACCTAAAGCACGTGGTGGATGTGTTCATTGCAAACAAAAAGAAAAAGAAAAGAAAAAAGTAGCTGCATGGAAAGGGAAAAGAAGGCGGGACAGAGGGAGGAACTAAACATTGGAAATTTACACAAAGTGGAGAACAAAGTCAGGTTCAGGTTTAGCGAAGGATTTAAAGGGACGGCCTTCTCGGAAGCAATAAAGAATGAGACAATTATTCTCCACTAGTTTCATTATCGCTCACCACTGATGTTTGTCTTTCACTTTGAGAGAGCAAAGCTCACAAGCACCATTTGTTTACAAATGGTCAGTTCTAAATCAGTTCTGCAAAGGAAACATTTAATAGTCAATTTCAAGATTCTTGTAAACTCTAGGAGACAAGCAAATTCATTTTAAAGTTCTTAATAAAGTGGACAATAACACAAGTACGCATGCACAAAAACTTTAGTTCTCTCACTATTCAGTTGAGAAATGTTATATTTTGGATTTATTACATATAGATGCAACAATTTCTGAACTATTTAGTCTTATTCTTTATCATTCTTGCATACAAGCAAGCCATGAAAATAAAAAAACAGTATTTCATAGGGGAGGATGATCCCCCCATTATTTGTAATATAAGTATCTAAATGCATATAAAAAACATGTTTCAGTTTTGAAATATGTGGCAAAACAGCTTCAGTAAATATTTCAAATGAAAACTATTTCGTAATTTTGTACAAGCAGCTTGATAAAGTAGACCTTTTCAAAAGTTAGGATGCGGCTTCTAAGGAAACAACATGCAAATGTCAAATTTTTCTTTCTTCTCATTTCTCAAATGCCTATTTTTGTTCCATTTCAGAGAAAATAAACAAAGACTATTTATTTTGTCTGTCGGACTGTGAAGACATTTGATATAAACATAATATTCTGTCTACAGGACCTCAATATTGATATTTTTCTTTGTCCAGCCCCAAAATGACCCTCATACTTTCATACATACTTTGCATTTAGCAACTTACAAACCCACTTCCTTACTGTAAAACCCACATCACATGACAGACAGTCCTTATCGCCAAGCTGGAAATTTCCATAAAGACACTGAATGTCATTCCTTTGACTAAACCGGTGAGCTTATAGGAAGTCCCCTCAGTTGAGTAATGAAATTATGTACACGTGGTCATGTGTGGCGAGTTGAAGGGAGGAAGATCTGCCGCCCCCTACAGGACACGCTAGAATACAAAAACCATCTGTTTTATAGGATCATGTGACAGGATGAGGCCTTACTGAGGACTCCACAGTGAGATCATCGTTCCTGGAAATTTACTGGCCTTTATCCTGAAAGGAGCAACATTTCCTAAAAATCCCAGCCTTGTGCCGTGGTGGAGGATTACAGCATGTCCAGGCAACCAATGAGCTCACAACATGTCTGAACGCGTTGCCTTTCAAAGCAGGTTTTGAGGTTAAATCTCTTCATACAAGAATAAAATACCGTGTATCCTGTAGTATCTCATAAATGGGCTTCATCTTTATCCAGAAAATCACGTTTTTTTTACCACAAAAGTTTTCCGTGAGATTATCGGAGGTAAAGCTGCGTGAGAAGAGATTCAATGACCTCTGAAAGTCTCAATGAGTTTCTTTAAAAAATACAAAAAAATTCACAATATCAAGTTTCTGGCATCACAGGAAACGTTACACTGATGCTCGAATGTCTGCTGCTGCAGCAGATGATCAAACCAATTTCCGTTTGAAGGGAACTGAAGGAAACTTCGGCAATAAATGAAAGGAACGTCTCCGGAATCAGCTGCACAATAAAGTATAGCCGATAAGAGAGACAATAACTGTAAATCTTTTCACCTACTGATCCACGTGCTGCTTTACAAATCATAAATGACTTATTTACATATCATTTTAAGTCACTGCACTTTGACCGGCATGGTGTGTATATAAGGGGTGCAATGTAAATAAAGGTTGTTATGATTATTAAATATGCCCTGAAGCAGCCACGTTCTCATCTGAGATGGTACAATAAAGCTTTTACAATCACAGATAATAATACTATCAGCTCACATCTTCAAAAACCGGAGAATTTGGAGGAGAAATAAACTGAAGGATATAGCAAGGACAGTGCATCTCTCATCACAATCACACGAGGAACATTTTCCTTGACGTGACTGAAGACAGAATTCATGTTTAAAACCTAAATGACCATGTTTATGGTCCTGATCTGAATTTTATCCCTCGACGTGCTGAGTAAGCATAAATCATTGTGTCACACGTAATGATTGAAAAGCCATTTACCAATGAAGTGAATCTGATTACTTGTGTATAAACTGGCATCCACCTTAACATCTTGTTTTGTTGCATTGCACGCAGCAAATGGGCAAGTATTGTTGGTTTCAAAGCGAAATATCTGTGTCGTTTAAACAGGCAGCCGAGCGTCTCATCCCTTCCCCTCCAGTGTGTACACCAGCTGCACCTCACTTGGTCAGACATGGCAGGTCATCAAAAAATCCACTTGTTCCCACTCCACCTGTTCAAAACTCCATCAATCTGCTGCCGTCCAATAAAGAGCTCGGCTCTGGCCGCCGGGCCAATAGCAAGGCATTAAAGCTGCCAGACCCGGGCCAATCCCAGGCCGCATTCTAATGCGGCCCATCTTTATCAAGGTGCCACTCCACTTCCACATTCGGCTTATTTATGATTTCTGAGCCGAGAGCCGGCGGGAGGCATACGTCTTCAGGGGGAGACGGAAATCTGTGTCCAGAGGTTCTCGTTGAAGACTCCAGACATGGAGCGAACACACGGCCCGGTGTGGGTGAGGAAGGGCGAGTGGCGAGAGTGAGTTTCAATCTCCGGCTGCGTTGCTTCTGATGCGGTACCAACTTGCAGAGAGGCGTCAAGGACTTGTGTGCAAATTGCCATTAGCGCTTTGAATTGTTTGCAACTTTGGGGACGGGAGGTGAGCTCCGATCCAGATATTGTTGTGGGTGAGACGCCTCCTCTCTCCAGCCCACCGCTGGTCTTCTCCTGCTTGGATCTTACTGGACGTGTTCCTGGTACCCGGAGGCAGACGTACAGTACTTTCCATGGATCCCAACATCCAGGGGTCTTTCCTGTTCAACAACAGCCTGAACCAGTTTCCGTCAGACCTCAAGGCACCGGTGTGCCAGTACTCCATGCCCAACTCTTTCTACAAGCTCAACCCGGGCCTGAACAGCCAGCTGCAGCCGGGGACGCCGCACGGCATCAGCGACATCCTGAGCCGCTCCATGGTCGGCGTGGGCTCGACGGGCACCACCACCCTGCTGTCGGGATATTCCACCATGGGCGGCTTCGGCCCCTCGGTCACCAGCACGTCCATGTACTACAACCGAGACTACAACTCGTCCCTGGGCGGCTTCGCCAAGCCCGGCGCCGAGTGCCCCATGAAGGCTCGCAGCGTGAGCTGCTGGGCAGAGAGCAGCTGTGACTGGAGAGGAGGGAGGCAGCAGTGCACCAACAGTGAGTCTGACAACGGCAGCCCGGGCTCAGTGTCCAGCTCAGCAACCCAGTAAAACCTCTCTGTGTCTGTCTGTGAGCGGTCAGAGATGCAAAAACACAAAGAGCGAGAACATAGTCAGCACATCATTGCAGGTTTCAATTGAGAAAAAAAAATAATAATCTGTATTTTCTCATTTATTGCTCTGAAACATGTTTTCAGCATGCCCGCTGGAGGATTTTCCAGAATGTACAAGTTGATGTTTAAATTACTTTTCATGTCATTTCACACAGGCTTGTAGACAGCAAATGTCCTAAGCTGGGGGGAAAAAAACAAAAAAACCCAGCAGTTTGTTAATGAAGGAGCTAAATATCCGATTCTCCCGACACTGTTGTCCAGCCTCGTTCATCTCATACGGTCACATCCACATTTTAACTTGTTTGCTTTTCTGATGTTTCCAGGCAGCGGTCATCTCGGGGAGATGTCCAACAGGAAGAAGCACACCCGGCCGACATTCAGTGGCCATCAGATATTTGCACTGGAGAAAACTTTTGAACAGACCAAGTATCTGGCCGGGCCTGAGAGGGCGAGGCTGGCTTACTCTCTGGGAATGACTGAGTCACAGGTCAAGGTGAAGATGAACTTGTTCTCGTGAAATAATCATTCTGATTATCAATACAAAATTACTTAATTGATTTATTGCATTTTTCTATAACATGCAGGTACACCTTTAATAGATGCAGCAAATTAACTCTGCCACATCTTTTTTTTTTTTTATTTGATACTGATGATCAAGATTTTAACCCTTCAAGTGCCAGTTTGATGAGTCGATGCCAATATATTAGTAACATTATGCTCTCTGTTTTGAACCTTCACTTTTTATTTTAGAGTTAATTGTGTTCCACATATGAAATCGTTTTAATATGATTTCGTTTGGAAAGTTCAAACAGTATTTTGCAGTATGTTCTCTTTTTTTATTATGACAAGCATTTTAATGCATAGGCGTATAATGTGGAAGAAAAATAATTTTTGAGGTAAAGATTATGAAATGTATCTTCTCAAAAATCTAATCCAGAATGCATGCTGACATTTTATAATGGCTTTGAGTTTGAAAATGAAGCTTCTGTGGGACGTTTCTATCCTCTCCAGGGGGTAATTCTGAAGAAAAAAAAATAAAATTCGTTATGTGGGGAAATTTAAATCCTAGAAATTATTTGCTATTTGATCAAAACTGAAGCCAAAAAAAAAATCTAACGTGTTGCATTTTTATATCAGTTTTTTTGGGAGCTGGCATGTTTGTCCTTTGTGATTAAAGAGGAAGGTCAAATCATCCGATGACTTAATTGACCTTCTGCATGGATTGATGGAAAAACTGCCAACAAAACACATTTGCCTCATCCTGAACCTCTTGAGGCTTCATGTGATGCATTTTTTGTTGTTGTTGTTGTTGTTTTTTTGTTTTACCTTGCATCGACAGTCGTGGAGAGAAATGTCAGCGGACCCCCTTGTTGTGCTTCAGGTGTGGTTTCAGAACCGACGCACCAAGTGGAGGAAAAAGAGCGCGTCGGAGCCGAGCTCCACGCAGGCCAGCCACGCGGGGCAGAGCGGGGAGGCCTCGGAGAACGAGGTGGAGGACGAGGAGTACAACAAGCCGCTGGACCCGGACTCCGACGACGACAAGATCCGGCTGCTGCTGCGCAAACACCGCAGGGCTTTCTCCGTGCTGCGCCTCGGGCCGCACCACGTCTGACGCACCTTGGGCGCGCGCGCACACAGACACACACAAACACACACGCACACACACATGCGCGCCTACATCCACGCGCTTCTCTGCAAACCCGCATGCTTGTATAAATATGAACATTTTAATTCCAAAGGTTTAGTCAGTGAACAGCATGTTCACGACAGGTCCAACACACAATTAGCAAAAAAAAAAAAAGAAAACTTTTATAAGCTACTGGAAATAAAACTCCCTGGTCTGTTACTCAGCTGTGTGAATTCACAAATATACAAATAATTTTGTAAAACATATGACTCAGTGACAGAAATAGAAAAAAAAAAAGCTGCATGATGCTGTAGGACATACTAATAAATGTAAAGCAAAACCGAAAGTAATTCCCCTAAGCTCCCATTTTGAACTGTTGTTTCAGGTTGGGTTCTCTTTATAACTTCATTAAAACAATTCTCGTCTTCTTTGACGCAAACCAATACAGACTTTGAGTGAAATTCAGAAAATACGTCGAGAGAATACATGATTACGTCATAGTTTCACATTGCCGTTATGGCTTCTCATGTAATGTTTGGTTAAATTGCAGGCTGTCACACTGAAAAACCATCCGTTCAACAAGCAGAATCACATTTTTATTTGCATTATTTTTGGGAGAAAGCAATAAAAGGGGACGCAATATTTGTAGGGAAGCCGTCTGTTAACATCCACTTTCATTTTGTTGTATTTCTTTTATCACCGCTCCAACTGAAGCTCACTTTGTTAAAACACAAGTCAGATGTTTTATTTCTCATTGTCTTGTTTATAAAATATGCAGCAGACATGCAATGAGAGAAGCACCTGAACTCCTGCACAATAAATTATTGGGAATTATTTATCAAACTGTGTTTGTCGAGTTTGTATTTAATTGAATAATCTAAAGTACATATATATTTATTGGCAGCAGTGGGTTAAGGCCTACCAACGATCAACCTGCGTTGTGATGGTAAAAATGAAATGAACCAAGAGGTACAAAAGCTTAAGAGGTCGAAGGTCAAATCTTATGTGATTTACTCCTGTGGTATGGCTTAATTGAAGACAATGACCCTTGCAACCCACTTCAACATAAAATCAATAGCAATAGAGCAGCTCGATCACCATTCAGGCCGAGTGAGTTTCGTCCCGCCGTGGTTCATTAGCCGACAGCCGGCCTGACAGCCGTGTTCAGGAAGCCTGCTCAGGTTGGCTGCAGCGTGCCGGAGTTACCCCTCCCGTCATTATCTAAATGCTTCTCGAGTCCACGCAGGAGCGGGCAAAATGCAAACAATTAACAGCTGCCAAGGCCCAAGTTTTATCTCCTTTATCTCCGTGCTGTCGTGGCATTTATCAACGACTGAATCAACAAACTATTAACTCACCTCAGACATCAAATGGCAATGAAAATGAAAACCAGTGTAAAATCAGGCGCACTTTTGACTGCTTGGAGATTTTCAATTTGAACAAAAAGCTCCAAATAGGCAGCCAATTCCAGTTTCAGGGGCCAGACTCATTTTAACTAATGTTTCAGTAGGAATTTATCTTCTGCTCTCCCCATGGCTGAAGTCCTTATTCACATTATTGTTATTTATATGAAGGAGAAGGAGGAGAAGAAGAGTGTTGAATGTATTTGTGCATTTCATAATCAACTTTCATTTCGTGGAAACAGCTTCAGGGAGAAGAAAGCTTTATGCCTGACGTGACCTCCTGTAGCTCACCTGCTTCTCAGCCCTCGGGTCATAAACGAATCACGGGAGAGTAAACAAATGTTTCATCACACAAAGCCGGCTGCGTTTCTTCTAAAAGGCGTGACTCCAAACTGCCAATCTGCAACAGCGGATAGCAGTTAATCCCTGCAGTAAATAAGACTCCAACAGACATTTCAGGGTAATATTTTATTTACAAAAGTGAAACATCGCAATGATGTAGTGTTTTTTTTGTTTTGTTTTTTTTACCAGAATCAATGCAAAAGATAAAACTGACCATACGACCAACTTCACTCCGGTGACGACATCCTACTAATGCTACACGTTTATAACTGGCATTTTGGATCAATCTACACGAACATCTGCATTCCAGTGTCTGGTTAAAAAGAGGTTACACTGTACAAAGAGTCCAAACAAATATGAATATCTGTGAAGCAATGCATTATAAAGCATTTTGGTATCAATATAGGGAGTGTACTGTGCCATCCATCAAGCAGGCCCCACAAAACAGTCAAAAATCGAATTACCGGTACATTTAGTTATAAACATATTAAATTCACTGTTGTTGTTTTTTTGCCACAAGAAAATGTCAAACGTAAAACGTGCATATTAAAAATAAAATTATATTACTGCTCTGGTGTTAAAGTATCAGACTGTGAATCAAGAAAACGAACCGAAATCAGAGAAATCCAAACGTGTGCGTGTGTGTGTGTATGCACTGTTTACACACAGGATTTGTGAGGTTAAACTGAAAATACAGGTAGAATGTCATCATAAGCTACTCATTTCTCTGAGTTTTACTAATCTAACTGTGATTTAATGTTGCGCGTGAATCTTTCAAGCTGCCAGAGACAAATACTCTCAGTGTACCGTGACACTGAAGCAGGGTTTCACTTTGCACAGGAACCAGCGTTTGCACAGCTGGTGGGAAGGTAAACCTCATTATTTCATTAAAATACACATTTTGAAAGCTGAATTCAATTTAAATGTCAAGACCAATTAAAATGACAAAATAAGCTGCAGCAGGCCGAGGTAATCAGAGCAAATAAAGTCTTCCTCATATCTTCTAATGAGGAAAACACAGGAAGTCCGCCGGTCCACCGGAAATGACGACTCGGCACGAGAACCGGGTCATTTTCAGTTAGGAGTTAACGAATTTGTGGCATTGCTTTACTGTGAACTAAAAATACATAAATCGTTTTTTATCAGGTCTACTGGTGAAGCTGGAGTTTAAATCACTATTAGGAGGGTAGATTAAATCGCAAAAAAAATCAAACAATCCAGCTAAAGTGGGGGTACATAGACCAGGGGCGACTAAATCTCTTCCATCCACTCTCAGTAAATCACACCCTGAACTAAAGCGTCAGCACACTCCTTGACTATTTGTTAGTTTTGGCAATGAGTTGAGGCCAGTGCCAACCAGAAAGAGTACAGAGGACATCATCCCTAATCGCTAAAATCTGCCCTAGTTTGTGAAATAAAAGCACTTGATTCGATAAAGAAAAAAACTATGTCAGTTGAAGTTCATGAGGGTAAACCATTGTTCTGTGCTTTAATTCAGTTCCTCCTACAGATCATGAAAACTGATTGGGTCATTTACTTATTTTTTATAAGAATTATGTAATCGACTTCAGTGCCCGCATCGCATCATTTTTACGTAATATCGAAATCAAAATCTCCGAAACTGAACATCATCAAAACTGATCAGCCAGACGCCTGTTATGACAGCTACGTGTGTGTAAATTAAACAAAAAAACTTTATGACCCAGTTGTTTTATCTGCGTGGGACCATCAAAGTAAGTAACTCAACGGGACATAAAAAATAAATATCAGAACAAAATGTCACTTAAAATACAATTATAAAACATACATGGGAGGACGTCAGGCAATATTCCTTACTAAATGAAATATCCACAATCTTTAAAACTTTTTCAAATATTTGAGCACAATTTGCCATTACTATAATATTTTTCAGAAGTTTTAGTCTTTTTTGCAATAGATTTGAATTGAGTGACTAAGTTAAAAATGTAGACACTTTTAAGAGTCAGTAAAAGACAAACGATGCATATGATCCTTTGGCTCTATATTAAAAAAATAAAGCTGACTAAAAACGCCTCAAAGTTGTTGTTGGTTTTTTTTTGTTTTTTTTTAAATGCGTCACATACACATGTAGACATTCATTCATCTGAGAGGTCTGGTCCCTTTTGGTGTCGCTCATAAAACTCCCTCCCAACAGTTCCAGGCAGGGAAAAGAAGGGCGACGGCGTCTCGGGTGACTTGGGGTCTCGCCGAGGAAGCGGCTGTAGAGTCGAGCCGTAGAAGTGACGGCTCCTGGTGAATCTGCGCGCCTGCCTCCGAAGAGCTGCGGTTGAACGGTGCGTGGCAGTGAGGGCAGAGGTGAGACGCCGGTGAGGCGAGGCGAGGCGCTTCTACAGCGCAGGCTGAGTTTCCCCCTGTGGGTGGCGGATGGGTCGGTTTGTACCGAGTGACAATCGTGCTGTTTAACTCCAGAAGCAGAGCTCTGAAGGCGGTGTGGTCCAAAAACCTGCAGTCAATATCACGCACACACACACACACACACCCACACACACACACACACACACACACACACACACACACACACACACACACACACACACACACACACAATATCCACATGATGTTACGTTAAGTCAGAGGCAGCCTCGACTAGCATGCACAATAAGATCCACAATAATCAAAGTGTTGACGGATGAATATCCACAATGAAAGCGATTGAAACACATCAAACCCCATCCAGCCCTTTATGTGCTCGTTGAATTTGAAATATCTTAATTTCATTAATGGCTCTGGTTACTCTGATTTCATTTACCATTTCAATTATTCATTGAATTAAACAATGTTTGAACTCAAGATATGTTATATTAAAACAATTAGCAGTTTTACCATCCGCGTATTCCTTTTTGTCGAGATCTTTTTTCTCAAAAATTCAAAGGAAAACACCGCCGTGAACTAAAAAAAAAAACCCTTCCTGACTCCCAGATTTTTTCCTGCTGCTGCACCCAACTGAAGGTTCCCCAAAGTGAAATATCAAGCCACGGTTTGTCGAGTGTATTGATGTTAACTTCATGCTTCAAATTCTCACACATGAAGTCAAATGCCAGCCGTTTGTAGCCCCTTTCAGACCCCTTGATTCCACAGATCTCATCATTTTGCTGACTTCTAAAGAAAGCGCCCTCATGAAAAAGCAGTTTATCCCAGAAAGAATAAATTTAAACGCCAGCAAAACAAAATTATGGCCGTAAAAATGCCAATATGCCGTCTGGCTCAATGAATGTCTGACCATCGGGGTGGTAATTAATGAAAACCGGGCCCCAGCAATGCACTTAACGAGTAGCAACAGTGACAGTGGAGAGGATTCGATAGACATAGATCAGGGGAAAGTGCTGATCGCCTGCACTCCGACCACACTGGACACAAAGGAGCGCTTGTGTCCCGCAGGCACTTCATCTTAGTTCATATCCTGACTCCACTGGGCCGGCCCGGTTATGGTTCCCTGGGGACCGGAGCCAGATTACTGTGATCATTCTCACACACTGAATCTGGCCTCTGGAGGAACCACACACACACACACACACACACACACACACACACACACACACACACACACACACACACACACACACACACACACACACACACACACACACACACACACACACACACACACACACTCAAGAGGCACAATACACTTACCAGTGAGAAGGATCAGAGTCAATGGTCATTTGTCTTCAGTGAGAAAGACAAGAAAACAGGCTGCAGGGGAAACAAACAAACAAAAAAAACAAAAAAATGTAAGAGAGACGTCACATGGTCTGTTTGTTACCTGCGCACCGTACACACCATTCAAACTGTTACCTTATGGTCTCCCATGCAGACATTAGGACCCACAGTGTTGTAAACAACGCCACTCTCGCCATCATCTCTCTGAAAAGAAAGGTGAACCTTGTCGTCACATGGCTCGAACCACTCTGACGCTTAACATTTGTGATATTTTAAAACAAACATGAGTCCATCCATCCATCCATCTTGAGCAGACGTATAGCCTGAGAAATGTCAATTGTCTCAACGCGTCTCCACTGAGCGGCGCTCGGAGGAGTTTTCTCAATGTGAGCGAAACAGTGACTGACCCTGTGGATAAAGTCTTGCACAGTGTTGGACATGAGGACGCGATCACACCAGGCAGGACAGCGAGTGTTCATGTACTGAGTCGGCTTGCTGTATTCCTCACTGTAAGGGTAGCTGAGCAGCAGAGAGAGGAGACAGAATAGAAAAGCCTCAATATCTGGACTTGGCTTGTCAGGAGGGAGCGTGCGGCTGGGTTGTGAGTTTTACCTCGGGGGAAACCTGATGTCCTCTTCCTTAAAAATGTCATGAAAAGCCACAACTTCTTTGTCATATTTCAAGAGCTGGGGGACAGAAGCGTTTGTCAACACGAGGAAATAAACACAACAGGAATGAATAGAATTGTGACATGGATGAAAGTGAGGTCATTTCTCCTGATTGCATCTCATCAGGGCGATGGTAGAGATTCTGCCCTCACCGCTCTGCCGTCATCCTCTCTGAAAACCGCCTGGTGCAGGTAAGCAAACAGCTTCTCCTCGATGTGGAGAAGCACCTGCACATGGAATGAAGCCACGTCAGGCGCATCACGAAATACATCAGATCCTATCTGAGCTGTTCCTCGAAACGCATTTCTGCTTGCATCACCTGATGGTCGTTATCTTTTTCTTCGCATATTATTTTCTCCACTTCGTTGCTGCTGTCCTTCTTCACTCGCTGTACGTCGGCCGCAGTGGACAGATGCTGGTCCAAGAGAGGCCAAATACACTGGTGTCAATATGCCACGTCCACACTTTGAATTTCACCATATCTGCTTCGTGAGAAAAAAGGGATGCTGGTACATACCTGCACCAGACTGAGTGTATCCAGCCGAAAGTTGAAATCTCCAAAGACAAAGAAAGGCAGAGAAGAGTAGCGGCTATCTGATACCCTGGGAAGAGAGAGAGGATCTTTTCCATTCTGTACGATTCACCAAAATAGCCGCTCAAAATAGCACCATGATTGCAGAAAATTATTTTGAGCAAATTTAGATTTTGTAGCTTTGAGCTGTTTTTGAAAATTTTGCAAAAAAGAAAAAGAAAAACAATGCCAATGAAAATCTGACCTGTTTATGACGTATCTGAGGGCGTTGTTGCGGTTGGCAGAGTAAATGGAAGGACTGGAGTTGCAGGCAATGAGGTTGGAGGCATCGTGGAAGAGGTGCACGTTAACCAGGTCGAGACCTCTGTGAAAACAACAGAAGATGCAGCAGATAAAGAAAAAAAAAAAAAAAAACAGGTAGATTTTTTTTTGGAGGGGGGGCAAAACTTCTGCTCTAAATCACGTAAGTTCTTATCTTGAGGTGAACGAGCATGTTTGTCCTGGATAAGTGTCCCCTCCTTTAGTCTGTATGTGACAGGGAAGAATTAAGTAACGCGCATATGACAAATAAATTGTGTTGACTCGCTGCGGGAGGTCGTGGCGCCTCGGGTTATAACACACGGCCGAGTGATTTATTCCAGCTTGTTTAGTGGCTCCATTAATATCAATGCTCAACACAGTATCTCGAAAACAGACACGCAAATATATATTTTCTCTGAAAATGACTTGCAAGTATGTGCTTTGGATGGATGGATGGATGGATAAAGATTATTATAAAATGCTAATTTCTGTCTATTTTTAAACATACAGATATAGCAGTAACATTACAGCTTGACAAATGTGTAATATTTCAAAACATTAGATGCATGACCGGGGTGGAGCTTGAATGCTGCCCTCAGTTTTTCCAAAACACAAAGCAATCCGAGCGTGGTTTCGTGGCGAAGTCGTGCTAAAATGAAATACAATTTAAATATGAAAGTGTTTATTTTCTTTTAAGTTGTTGTTGAAAACACCCACAGAGATGCAGAAAATGCGGAAGAAGAAAACAGTGAAATGATCGTTTCAAAGTGGCCAAACAAGTTTAAGGAGTGGCCCGGGTGTTGGTTTGCTATCAGCGGCGATAGGGGATCCACATTAAATGTCAAGCCAGACATCAATTGGTTAAACTGAATTGACCGTCGTCGGTGCAGCTGCTTATCCGATATCATTTGTAAATATTTGAATCAGGCCGGCTGCATCAATGTTTGTGGTAAAGCTTCATTCGCCAGGCAGAAAATATATACAGACATATGAAGCAACGATGATTTTCAGTTCTTCACATTTCCGACATTATTGCTTGTTACATCTGAGTGAAAAGTTTTGACTGTTGGTCTGCAAACTGTCGGGCAGATGGACGGCAGCACGCGGCTCGTCCAGCTGAACTGAGCTCCACAATGACCAGTTATCTTTGTTTGACCTCTGGCTTGTACAGCTGTTAATGACAGAATACATTTTTTTTTAGCTGATTTACCCATGCACAAAATGTTTGCAATGGATTACAAAATGTAATCCATGACCCAGTGATTAGAAAGCCGAGCTCAGGATTAGGATGAATGACATGTAAGGCAGCGAATTTTCAAGTTTTTTTTTTGTTTTTTGTTTTTTTCTTTCCTTGACCTCACTATTACATTCAATTGCGATCGTTTCAATTGAAACCTGCTTTTAATGTGATCATAGTCACCAAACTAACATTTCCCAGATTATTTTCATCAGGCCACATGTTTTGTTTCAAAGTTGGATGTGTCCGGATAAGAACCAGAACTCAGAGTCCGTCGGGACGTCGGTGTATATTACGTACTGGTTGTGTATGATCCAGCGGGTCCTCATGAAGCCCTTCCTGGACCACTTGAACTGCAACAGAGACAAATTGAGTGAGTCACTAAACAGCAGTGAGCTGTGTCTTTAAAGGGCCAAACTGATAATTATTGATTCTCGCACATAATTTGTCTCATCTTCCTGTCAGAGCCGGCGGACAGCCCCTGCAGACTCATTTGTCCGGACATCTCCCTTTGGCCCATGTGTACCCCTCCCCACACACACACACACACACACACTCATGCAGGCATACACAGATGCAAACTCACATCGGGCCAGAAATTCTTTGGGAATTTTTCTTTCTCCACAGTGGTGACCCCGACCAGGGAGCCCACACACTTGTTCTGCCCCAGCACCGCTTTGAAATCCTTAACTGAGCGAGGGAGAGGCGGAGTGAGGGAGGTGGCATGTAAAAGAGTGAGAAAACATGCAAACAGAAATCAATAAACTGGTGTTAACCTCATCAGAGCGGCATACGTGATGAGAGAATCTATAAGCAGGCCATTAGCCGGCGTTTGGTGGACAACAATCGGTTTTGGGGGGCCACGCAGCGAGGTGGCAGCTGTGGGATGTTTATGGTTCTTCCATAAGCTTTTCTGAGGAGCTTTTTCACACCTAACGTGACTGGACTATGCAACAGAGGAATAACAGCCTCGCTTTAAATTTGACTCCTCTGCAAATACCTGGTGAGGAGAGGCGCCTCTCAAACTGCCATTACACACAAAGAAGGGCCTTAAAATGTAAAAGGTGAGAAAAAAAAGAAGAAGAAGAAGAATTTTGCAAATTGTACACAGCAATGAATTTGTTTCGTCGAAGGAGTGAGTTCTCGTGGGGGTGTTTTAAAGAATGAAAAAAAACGCAAATGTAAACCTATGACAGCCTGGTAATTAATGGAATGGTGAAAAAAATCAATTACGACGTTTTTTCTTACCTTCAAAGTCATATTGATGGATATTTTTTAGTGACTTATGGATGAAGTACATACTCCCCAGGGCCTGTGGGTACAGAAGAGGATATTTCACGATATCTGCCAAATGTACCTGGAAGCAACACGAGTTTAGAAGAGGCGCAATCACAAGTAAATCACTGTGTCGGAACTTTTCTCAATCTGATTAAAAGATGCAAAAATACATTCAGATTGAAAAGGATATTGAACTGACGTGCAAGCAGAAGTTTCTTCTATTCACTCTTTCATTATATGAATTGGATGAAGTTCAGAGGACACACCTCACAGCTCCTCCACAGGGCAAACACAGAGGGGCAATTGCCCTAAATTTAGACTCAGAACAGCGAAGCCCCAAGTCTGTAACTGGAGAGTTTTAACTGTGAGTGAGGCGAGAGTGCAAACCACTATTTCAATTTTCATACTCCGTCTTTAAACTTTAGCCATTCACTTTCCATACGTCTGCATAAGCACACAAAATCTATAGAAAGCCCCCCCTCCCCCCACACACCAAAAAAGAAAACTAGAACTGTTTTGTTCGAGAGCAAAAGAGCAAACCACTGCGGCAGGAATACAACCCTAAATAAATTCTCAATCTTGACACATTAAACTTCATAGAAGTGTCAGACTTTCACAAAGACTTTCTAAATCTCCTCAGCAGAGGTTCAAAATGAACAGAATACTTCAATATGGCGGCAAAAAAATAAATGCTTGAAATTGTTTTCCGATGCTAATATGAAATGAAACCGTCATTCTTCACTATTTGAGCTGAATTGTGAGCCTTGTATTGAATCACACAGTTTATCGTGACGATCAGAAAAGACACATGTAACTTTAAAGAATACAGACGTTTCGGGGGGGGGGGGACATATAACTGCGCGGCGCACGGCGGACCCTCACACACTCACACTACGGGTGCCCAATCATTCCCTGACACGGGCCTGACAATTTTTAATGTACTAACTGCCTGCTCCACTGATCTGATTAATCATGCCCCGTGAAATCAATAAAGACAGAAAATTAAAACCATTTAAAAGGTATTAAGCAGTAGCCCTGCTGTCTGCAGGCAGCGCTGCTGTGACTGGGGGCCGAAGAAAAATCAGCCGGCGCTCGGAGGGCTCGGGGCGTGACGGACCGCTGTGCGACCCCCCTCCCCATCCACACACACACACACACACACACACACACACACACACACACACACACACACACACACACACACACACACACACACACACACACACACACACACACACACACACACACACACACACACACACACACAGCCAGAGCATGAGAGATCTCTCCCTGAAGATGTCATTTATCTTCCGTGCCAAAGTCATCCTCGTTTAATAAAATGGAATAGTCTCCGTGGTCAGCTCAGCCAGCAGCAATTAGTGACCAGCTCGTCTAAACAAAGGATGGAGGAAGTTATTGTCTGTGAACCAGTCCCATAAAGTTGTTAAAGAGTCGAGACATAAAGCTGAGAGAGGAGGAGGAGAAATCAAGTTCCAGAAAAAGTTATCCTGCAGTTTTAGTTCACGGCAACAACAACAACAAAAAAAAACTTGTGTTCTCTGTGGATACTCGAAGACTTCGTTCTGATAATTAACTCATTGATAAAAATAACCACATTTCTTTCAAGTTTATGTTGGATTAGTAACGATGTTATGTTTAAACACTACAGCACAGTGCTCATGCACACACAAACACCCACACACACACACACACACACTTTCCCCTCCACATTCTCCTCCACATACGCCGCCAAACACCTATCTTCATCAATCAGGTTTGTGCACAGTTTAATAAAAAAATATTGACTTACAAGTGATTTTTTATCAAAACACCATTTGTACTGGGAATGCATGCAAGTCTGTCCTCTCTACTTCTGCAGCCCCTCTGAAGGGAGAACCTCAGTCTCTCTTGGCCATATAACTGATGATCTGCAGCCAAGGGGAAACAAATTGAAAATCAATGCAGGTGGCACCAACGAAATGAGAATGAGGCATTAGGTGGGGTGGTGGGGGTTGGGGGGGGCTGCAACCCTCTCAGGGCAAACAGTGGAGGGTGCAAACACTCGAGTGCGAGGGGAAACTTAGTCCCAGCTGTCTTGCAGCCCCCAACACACTTTATTTATTGTGCACGAATGGGGTGGGATCAATAGTTTTAATCTAGAGTTAAATGTATTGACTTTGCCCCACCCCCCCGCCCCTCCATCCCACCCCACCCCACCCCACAGACAAACACACACACACACACACACACACACACACCTGGCCATTGACTCGCCCGCTTAACTTCACGCACCTTCAGTCTGCAGACGCAGCCATTGACCCCTACTGTCACACACCCAGTGTGAGGGTCTCACCTGGGAGGACCAAGGGTTAATAGTTTGAGAAACACTCAGCTACTTTGCTCAGCTGGAGGACTGCCACTCCCATCATAGCTGAATTACACACACACACACAAACACACACACACACACACACACACACACACACACACACACACAGACCAATGATTGCAAAAGTTCTCATAAACAACTAACTGTGTGCAAAATGCACGTCATCAAAGGCATTTCTGTTATCGCGAGTCGCGTGAAGCAGAAATGTTTCAGCAATTCTAGAAATCCCGCACAAGCTGCGTGTATCTCGGCGTCCACTACTTCTGTAATTGCATTCTCATTGGAAATTGTAGGCTTTCGGGAAGGAACGCAGAGGTCCGGTCGCCACATGAGGTCACAACGACGCCCAGCTGCATGGAAGAGTTCACTTTTTATTGCATTCGTGAGCCGCGCAGTGTTGGGAGTTGCTCCTTTATGATACTTTAAAGAGAATCAGCTCCGTCTCAGAGGGTGACTCTCAACGACACGTGACGTTCGGGAATGCACCTAAACAAACTGTTCTGTAAGAGCCTCCTCCTGTTTGATGACTCGCATTGTTTCAAAAAGTGTCTTTGTGATCAATCACACTTTCATACAAGTGTGCTTTGGCACGTGTGTGAGACCAAAAATAAATCCCATCAGACTTGATGTATGAAAACTAACTCACCCTTTACTGTAAACACAGTCTCACCCACACGAATAGGAAATCGGATTTATGTGAAGTGAGAGTTTTGTTTCGTTGGGGACGATAATGACACTTTTCTTTCCCCACGAGAAGACTCAGTTACACTTGAAGAACAGTGTTTGGCGTCTCAGTGGCGCCATTGTTAGCAGCACTCTGTG
Organism: Blennius ocellaris; assembly: GCF_963422515.1. Classification (NCBI taxonomy): domain Eukaryota; kingdom Metazoa; phylum Chordata; class Actinopteri; order Blenniiformes; family Blenniidae; genus Blennius; species Blennius ocellaris. The sequence goes on from NC_137656.1 coordinate 20,385,832, forward strand.
ATGGCTGGTGTTTGCATGTTATCTCTGAGCATGGCTTTTCTCTGGATATTCCATTTTCTTCCCACAATCCAAAAACATGCATTTCCGGTCAGTTGGTGAGTCTAAATTGCTGGTGGTTGCTTGAGTGAGGACCAAACATGGGAAGGTTTACAGGTTTTAGTCCACCTTCTGATTCTCAGAAACATAAACCGATCCTGGATGTCCAGCTCCAACTGAGCCCTAACGTGGAGGAGGGCTCCATCTAGTGGACGCACATGGGAATTGACACTGAGCAAAGCTGGACGTCTCACCGTGAAGCTGTCCTCTGCTTGGAACTGGTTGTCCACGTAGATACAGGCCCTGTCAAAGTCTTTCATTTCCACACTGGACTCAATGCTCCTGAGAACGACAACAGCAGAGAAACGATTGATCTACAGAAACAAAACAGTTTGATTTTCAGGAGAACAAATTATGAAATGATTCAATTGATGGTACAAGTCCACCACAACACAATAGATTTCGTCAACAACAAAAGTGTTAAAAAGTATTAACTATACAAACATAAACCTGTAAAATCTGTTTTTTTGCGAGACACTCAATAGATACAGGGCTTTTATTGTACCAGACTGAAATAAACTCAAACACACAGTAAAAGCTGAGCACACACTGACAGTGCAACAAAGATTTTTTTTTTTTTTTTCTTTCTTTGGCACATTGATCCTACCAGAAGAAGTTTTCGGCATGGCCCATGTTGGCCATGTAGTCCTTCCCTCCCACCTCCTGGAAATGCAGGGCGATGAACTGTGGCTTGTAGCTCTTGATAGTCTGTTACAAAGCAGAGCAAACAGCTTCAGGGTGACAGTAAACATCCGTCAGACTCCCTGCACTGGTCTCTGTTATCAGTCATCAGCTCAGCATCGGCTTTCCGGAGGAACGCGGAGAGGTTGTGTATAATAGGATGTCAGTGCTTCGCTGAGGTGTGTTTAATAAGAGCTGGTCGCAGTCTCTCATACACAGACTGCTGCTCTGCAGCTCCAAGACGTACAACTACAGTCACAAGCCCACGGAAATGTCAGTCGTCGCTCCTGCGTTACCGACGTCGTCATTGTAAACGGTTACATTTCAAACACATGATTACATTTGAAAGTAACAAAATTAAAACCTCAAATAACAAGTCAGACTCACCTTGTACAACTCTTGTAACCAGTCATTTTGAATTTCCCCCACCTACAAAATGACAAAGATAAAGGTCATCGATTTGTTTCATTCGATCTTGGAAATATGTTCCTTCTTCAGCTGAAAGTGTTTAATCTACGAAACCAGACCATGACAACCTTTATGGCCTCAAGAGACGTTTTCAGGATTTTCCACCAAGTAAAATTTGTCTGACGCCACAAATCATTTCAATTATCTGAAATTAAGAGGAAAAGCATAGCTATACTGTACATGCAAAAAAATTAGGCTGCATTCATGTGCCATAGGTACAATTTTGTTATGTTTTATTGTATTTTATGCTTTTGTGGCTGTTTTTAGAGATCTTTTTTCCTTTTTTTTCAGCGATTTTCCCATTTGAGTCATTTAGCTGTTTATAGTCGCTGTGTACTTTCAATTATGAGAGCAGATTCAGCTATACTACAATACTTTTTCTCCTCTTTTTCCATTTGTTTCTTTTTTTCTTTTTCTGTTTTCTTTTTCTCCTTTTTTCTTTTCTATTTAATTTATTTAAGTCTTCTTTCTTCTCTTTCCTTTTCCTGGAACTCACCATTTTAATCACTTTATTTTGACCTTACTTCCTGTACATTTTGTGGGGAGTAGTTTCATGGCATTTTCTCCCATTTTTAGCAAATCCATCTGTTCTGGCTGTTTTAGCTGTTTTACAGAATTTAGCTGTTTGCAGCCTAGAGACGAGACCAGTTTTTTAAAAAATCTGTGTGTGGAACGCAAATAAAACAATCATGAAAACAAATGTTTATTTACATTATATATAGTGAAAGCTTAATGGAGCCAAGTTGCTCATGTACTAAACTGCAAAAACAAACAAGTCTCCTTCCCTTGCAGGTTTTTCCATATTGCCAATTTCTTCCTCTCCAGTTACAATGTAATGCGCTGAGAGTTCTGCTTCTACTGTTGGCAGGAGTACACAAAATGGTGAAAGCTCAATGCAAAACTCTTTTTTCTTTTTAAAATTTCAACATGTGCATTTGTTGCACAGACACTAAAATCTTTCACAATCTTTCATTAATGAACTCGATTACTGGGAGCTGCTTGAGCCAGACGAACTGAGGCCAGTAGATGTCACTGTTTGATGCAACATCATCAAATCAAACACTCAGTCAGTCAGAAGACGAGGTACAACACGTCTCATCACATCAAAAAGTTCAAGACTCATTAGAGCAAGATTTCTGGGTGCAGATCATTCTATCATCTTAAAGGTACTGTTGGAAAAATCTGCTTCTTTACCTGTGAAACATCCACTGTTATCGTTAATTTTATCGCAGTGGGAATACTAACTGGAAATGCTGCTCTCGTGTATAAATGTATTATTTATTTACAGATAAAACCAGTTTCATTCCTAACAATGTTTCCAGGGAGCAGGGAAATATCCCCACTTAACATCCTTGACAGGGCAGGAGCCCAAAGCACAGGAAAACAAAAACAAAGCACTCAGGCCTGCAATGAATTAAAGAAGCACATCAGAGCGAAGTGTGAAAACCCAGACATGTGATGCAAACTCAACCCAGTATGAACCAAGACGTTCATTAGGTGACGCAACAGTGCAGTGCCGCGCCTCCGCTCACATGGAAACTATTGCTATCGTCATACAATGTTTCTCAACGTGGATGAAAGAAGTTTAACATTGAGCCGCCACTGCAAATCATGGCTCAACTTGTGTCATAGTGTTGAGACAGACAGCAAAAAGACGTTTTGATATAGAAACCGCCACTGATGAAGCGTGATCCTCTCAAATCAAAGGATGCAAAGAGTTAAAAGTAGAGATGTATATGTGCAAATGAAGGCTGTAAAAGTAAAACGTTGTGAGCAGAATAAGTAATGTAATCCATGTGTTTGAGCCTGCTTTGTTTGGAAGCTGTAACCAACAAATGAATGCTTAAGAGCTGGAATAAAAAACTTATTTTGAAGTGATTTATGAAAACAGAATTTATTTGGTATTATTATTTAATGCTTCACAGCCACTGTGCACAAGATGCTGGAAATCGGTCCTGTTAGGTTTGGTTTGACTAGTTGCCGTTGATCAGGTGTTTCTGCCTGCTTCACTCATACATGTGTCACAGTATACTGTATGTGTGTGTGTATGTAAATTCTGTTTTCATAAATTACTTCAAAATAAGTTTTTTATTCCAGCTCTTAAACATTCATTTGTTGGATACAGCTTCCAAACAAAGCAGGCTTGTTCAGTTAGCAAATGGAAAAATATGTCATTTTTAACAATAAAACGGAATCTTCTGGCAACAAAACAACATACATGAAAAGAAAAGACCTTTACGATGTTTTAAATGTGACGCGTCTGAGCAGGTGAATGCGTGACTCTCTGCAAGACGACTTTGCATAGTGCGTTTGCATGACGGGGGCGGCTGCAGCTCAGCTCCTGTGACCTGGAGGATTAATCCAGCATCCTTCTGTCTACAGGATTCATACTTTCAATCTATATGGGCCTCCGTTTCCATTTCGGGACACTCACTGACAAACAGTTTGTGCGCAACTTTTACTCAGGATGTAGAAACATAAAAACGTCAACATTTGAGCATCGCAGGGCGATTAAGTTACGGTTTTGTTGTTTGAGGTTCTCTTAGAATCCTGGCTGGCTTGTGTCCCCAGCAGCATTGTTCTCCAGTTACTAACTGTTACAAGCAAATACTAGTTGTATGTCACATGTAGAAACAGCAGGAGTGGTTAGTACTGAACAGTCAGAAACACCGAGTAGCAGGAGTTCACTTGTTGAGCTGCTCAGACTCTCGGCTCGTCTGCCGCAGTCGACCAATAGGATTTATTCTGTGATGTGCTTAACGTCTTGCTATTATCCCAAAGGCTTGTTTAGGAGTGTTTGTTTATAGAAATACGGGGGCCAGAGTAAGTCGAAAGGATCAAGTCCCCCGAGCGAGATACCATCTGTTTACATATCTCTCACAATGGCATCCAGCGTGTTTTCGTTGGAGCTCGGTCTGACAACCGGAAACATGGTCCCGAGCCAAATTTCCATGAGCGCAAGGGCCCTCCTCCCTCTGCAACGTCTGAACGCTTTGTCTGGCGGGCCCCGGCCCAGACAAAGAACGGGCCGGCTGCTGAGAGGTGTGTTTAGAGAAGTGAAGTCACAGTGTGTCCACTCTGATTCCGTTTAAAAGTGGCTTTTACTGCAAACTTTTAAACAGATATAAACATGTACGACTGAGCTATAAACTACAACTTCAGTCATTTCGAGGACGGCAGCGTCAGTAGGGGAGCTGCCACATAGCAAGATAAAGACAAGGACACTGTACAAACACTTTAAAATGTAACGTGCTCCTGTTTTCTGACTTGCCTCAGTCCATCGAGTCCAGTAGGACAAGTTGGCAGCAGATTGTAGGAGGAATCGTTAAAGATCTTGCTATGAGACGTTCTGTCGTCTTGTCTGATAAGAGGGACGTTTAACCACAGAGACACAAAGAGCAAAAACACTGTGGCTGATGGAAAAAGAACAAAAAGGCACATAATTAATCTCATGAATGTTTGAGTTTATGACCTGCAAAGAAAACTAATTTGATACTGATTCGTTCAACGTTTTCAGTCTTGTTTGGGAGGCGTCTATACATATTTGATTCTGGCGTCTTAAATGGGATTATTTCCTGATTCCGTCAGTCATAATTGTTGATCAACTGAATAATGTTTTCATCTTAGGCAGGTTCCAACAATGTAATTTTGTTCAAGTATCATCAACAAAGGCCAGCCATTTCTGACGTGGTTCTAACCAAACAGCTGGCTGATTAATTTATTCCTCAATAATAATGAATCCAGCAGTGTTAAGAGGTCCAATTTCTGTAAAAAAAAAAACAAATAGGCTGGAAACAAAATGACCAGAGCAGCAGTCACAAAACAGAAAATATTCAAATGGTGATGAGCCACTAAGGGATCCAGACTGACAAAACAAGGATTTAACCACTGAAGATACACAAATTAACTCAACCTACTGTTTCTTTAATGGGGATATTTGTATTTTAAGGCTTTCTTAAAACTTACATTTATTGGGCTGTCAGGTGAGATAAAGGTTAAAGTTGGGCCAAGACCAATATCTATCTATCGATCGATCGATCAATCGATCGATCGATCGATAGATCGATAGATTTTTCTTCATTTTTACTTTTAACAAAACCAGCCAAAACCTTTATAACCTAAACATTTCTGAAGTGATGTTTGTTAAACAGATTTTTCCACATTGGCCTTTTAAGGTCACACATTTTGATTTTAACACCTGGCCTGATTAATAGTAATGATCTGTGATCTATTGTATATTGATTGTGGAACATTCTTGCGATATGAACCTATAAAATCTGAATATAATTTTTCCCTCAATTGTTTTTTTTCTTTTTTTACCAAAGTTCATCAGCTCAATTATTGTATATTTCTACGAAAACTCTTATGTCTCACTTGATTTCATTCAGCATCTTAGAAGCCAATCATCTGCCTGGCTGATGTTTTAAAAATAGTCCGCCTGGGCCGTGGGTGGTGCAGGTCATGTGACACAATAACAACTTTTGATTTCCTCTGCAACTGACGGAGCCTTCCTTCCGAGCACATGCGGCTGACAGCTGACAGAGAAACGCGTTAAGATACTAGATCCTCATGAATCACAATCACTGAGGGAAACCAGAGAGAGGGGGAGAGAGAGAGGGAGAGAGGGACGCGCTCTTATTTGGCACACTTGTAGTGCAGACGCGCCGGAGCCCATTCAAAACTTTCCCTGTGCGCCCCTCTCTCTCTCTCTCTCTCTCTCTCTCTCTCTCTCTCTCTCTCTCTCTCTCTCTCTCTCTCTCTGCGCTATTTATGAGATTAGATCCTCCGGCAGTATCTGCCGGGTTTCCTGTCAAATCTACTCACGTTGTCAAACAGCGAGCCCACGTTCGCGGTGACGAGCAGCACGTCGGTGAAGGTTTCCATGTCGATCCACGTTTCAGCTGCGATCCGACGAGGAAACTCCGGCGAAATGACGCACAGATCGAGGCCTCGCGGCGGCGGCGGCTCTGCTGGTGGGGCTTACGGAGGCTTTACTGAGCGCGCGTGCGAGAGAGAGAGAGAGAGAGAGAGAGAGAGAGAGAGAGAGAGAGAGAGAGAGAGAGAGAGAGAGAGACGGGCTCAGATCGCCGCTGCTACCGCTCCAAACAGCGCATCTCTCACTGGCACCGCGTCGCTTCTGCTGCTCCAACTTGCGTCCGTCGCAGCAGCAGACCGTTCGCCGGTGCCGCGCGCGCCTTCTTCATCCTCGTCGTGCGGAGGAGCGCCGCAGAAGTTGGTCCACAAAGTGCCGACACGCGTGGATTTGCGCCTCCCCCGGGGCTAATTGGACTAGGAGCGTCTTAGGGGACTAAAACCAACCTGGACGGCGCATCTGTCGCCTCCTTGTGAAGCGCGCTCCGATCAGCGCCGCCGTCCTGGGTTGTTATGGAGAGTCGGTGCTCCGCCCCATCTGCCACAGTCTGACTGCTCTTTCCTCATGCAAGACTCTCTGAGAGCTCAACCGGCTCCATCTCTGCTCATGAGCCTCGTCAGAGGACAATCTGGGATGGGTATGGTAAAGTTAGGCTGCGAGCCGTAAAACACTTACAGACGCATATTACAATTGAGTCTCGAGCTGATTTGACCTCCTGCACCAATGATGACTTTACACATGTGTTTATTAAGCATTCGACCCGGTGTGAGCAGACTGAACGAGCCCTGCAGTTCTATTGTGGTTATTTATAGCCTTTCTGTGCAGAATGTGCACGTTCTCCCTGTGCATGCGTGGATTGTCTCGAAGCACTCTGGTTTCATACCACAGTGCAAAGCCTGTAGGTGTGGTTGTGTTTGTATCTGCCTGTCTCTCTGTGTCTGTCCTTTGACTGCTGGTCTGTCCAGGGGGTACCTTATTATTACAAGCATACTGTAGGCCATTGACAGTGAACCGCTTGTGTTTTTGCTGTTTATTTAATTCACTTTACAAGGTTTTAATGTGTTTCTTCATAATAACTTCTTTTTTTTTTTGCACTCATGAAACTTGTGGGGTTTTTTGGTAGTTTTTTTTCCCTCTGGGGGATCAAAAATGTTCTTTTTATGCTGGTTTGTGCCATTGTCTTTCAGGGCAAAAAATGGCCGTGAGGTCTACAGCGACGTGTCCATTTATCTGTTCAGCATCTCGGGTACAGGGTCCAGGGTATACATTCCAACTGACTTGCCAGTTCAGCCACACACTGATACTATAATAATGGACTGTATTGAGTATTACACTTGTAAAAACTTACCAGCTGGGGTTTCTCTGCTGGATGCTCAACAGACCACAACCTCTTTCTGCAGACTCCCAAACAGGAAGTTAGTCAGTTTCTCAGAAACTCTTTCAATGAAGCATCTTTTCACTGCAAAGTCTTTCATAATGAGCATTTACGTCTGCACACAACCTTTTTCACAACCCTAATTCCAGAGAAGCTTGGACATTGTTCAACAACACATAAATGTTGCAATTTAGTGATTTAAAAAAAAATCAAATACGAACAATTGTTCATTGGGACATGAGTGTATGAAACCATTTTTTTTTTTTTCATTAATGTATAGACTCTGGAAGTGTTAAGAAATTGAAGAAGCAAGCTGCTTTAAACTATAGTAGGTCATTGTTTCTTCAGCAGCCTGCCTCCTCCCAACAGACCAACCACACTATTTTACAATTACACTCCCCAGTGAGGCCACTCGCGATAAAACATGCATTTAGAGCACATGGACCTGTGCCATGCGGCAGTCTGGACTCCGGCCCGGGGTAAAGCAAAGATCGCCGGGGGCCCGACTCTGCCTCTCCATAGTGCTGCGAGCGAGCCGTTCAAACACGGCATGGCTTACACAACCAGTCCCTTTGAGCACCTCTCCCTGCTTCCTCTTACTCCTCCTCCCCGGCACTGGGTGCTTTTATACACCAACGTCAACACATCCATTTGAAACTATTGCAAGCAGAGATGCAAAAGAATGCTGCCATGTCCCGTCACCGGTTTGGAGACAAAGAGTTTAAGAAGCCTCTCTGAAAGGGGCCCCCGAGGTGCTTTATGGCAGCAGCGACAGGCTCTGGTTTTGGATGAAGCAGCTACTGAACATTCAAGCGACATATATCCACATGGTGTTTTAGATGTGATCCTCATGATGCTGGGGAGAACAATTCATCTGAAAAGAAACAGTGACGTGCCAAGATCGCCATAGAAAAACAAAACAGAAGTAAGCAAAGGAAAAAAAAAAACATACAGCAAGCAACGTAAGTGAAATCCAAACGGCACCGAGGTGAGGACTGCAAACATGAAAATAAGAAGTATCGAGTGTAGAGTCACAAAAAGCTCATTGGTAGGACTTAAGATATAGCAGAGTCAAGACTTTGTATTGTTATAGTTTGCAAGAAGAGTCTTTTTATAACAGCATAAATTAATGAAAGCAATCATTTTTTTCATTCTTAGATCATCTATAAATGTATCCATGTAATTGGAAAATGCTATGGAACTCAACACCAAACATCTGTTCGAGAACATGTTAAATCCATTTATTGTCTCTTTTTGAGGAAAACAGACACAAAAGGCTGCAAAGCGGTTGGCACTATGGCTTCATAGAGGGAAAATCCCATTTGAGTTCCAGTTGATTTGGTTGGATGTTACTGGTGTCCTGCCAGGACACAAATATGCAGCTGAAGCCAAATGGTGACTGGAAAAGTTGTGGATACGAGTGTGTGTTTGTCCTGTGATGGACAGTCTACCCTGGCCTTCACCTATACATGAAGTTGTATACAAGATGGAGAAGCACAAACAAAAAAGCCTTAAACTGTAACATGGAGTCACATTCTTCAACATTTATTTTGAATTGATTTGACACAATCTTAATGACTGTCCATGAATGAAAAAAATATTTTTTTAAAAAAGGTAGAAGAAATGTGATAAGTGCCTCAGGGAGGCCCAGTGTGGTGTCGTCCAAACTGCAGCTGCAGGCTCCTCTTAACGCCTCCTCCAGGCTGCCAAGTGAGAGGAAGGTTATTAATGAGTGGGAAAATAAAGTCGCTTCTAGACTTCAGTTGAAATGAATGGATGAGACAGGAGGGTCACTGCAGAGAGCAGGAAGCCGATGTCCAGTTAGCATGACCTTCTGTCAGCTCGATGGCATGAGAAGAATGTTTTAGATTAGTTGAGGAAGTCTCTTAGTGCGTGTCGAGCAGTTTACCATTAGCGTTAAAAAAAAAGACCAATTAAAGTCGACGAATGGATGGACTTGAATAAAACCCCTTACTTCCGTTATGTTGCATTATTTCACTAGAAGAGGAGGATGTGCCATTTTTTTTTTTTTTTAAAGCCTTCCATCAGAGTAACGGCACAGTTTCCACTTCATAATGTGTCGATTTACACATTCCGTGGGAAGGAAAACACACAAAAAAAGAAGAAGAAATCGCGGAAAATGACAACGTGAGAGCAGAACGTCTGCAAAGCGACTCCCGCAGTGGCCACATGTGGATACAAGTCTTAATGCAAAACACAAAGCTTCAAACACAAGATTTGTTCTTGTGGAGGAAAAAAAAAAAAAAGCCCAGAAAAATATCTTGAAATGTAACAAACACTGGCACTCTTGCCCTCGAAACATGGGAACGAGCCAGTCATCGAAAAAAAACCCTCAACTCAAGTCACCTTGCATCTACAATAACTGTCCTCTAAATCCCAATTATACGTAGGAGTGTAACTTAAAACACAGGGTGGTACAAACACCTGAAAACTTATAAAGTTATAGTGGTAACTATGAAACAAAGACAGGAACTCAATGGTGGGTAATAACAGGTTTGCCTGCAGAAGACTGCCGTGGAGGAAGACTTTCTCTGTGCGCCGTTCGTCTCTGATGCAAGCAGGGATTCGAGTCGAGACGCGTGGCGGCGGACTCTGAAGGACCCGTAACGGCGATTGCAAACTGAACATGCCGGGCCGAGGCAGTGACCGAGGAAGCCAAATGGAGCGCAGTCGACATCGGGGAGGAGGGTTTGCAGTCCAGGTGCCTTCGGCAGAGAGTGGGACCGCCAACGCCGTCAAGAGGGGCCCGCCTCAGTTTGCTGAGCGAGTTTCACTTCCTGAATTGTCCTTCAGGAGCGGCTGCGGTCCTCCTGAGTGCCCACCAGCATTTTGCTGTACAGCTTCTGCTGCTCTTCTTTAAAAGTGTCTTTTACCTTTTCTCGCTTCAATCCTCCGTCCCTGGAGAGCGAGAGAGAGAGAGCGAGATCAAAAGTTAATTCAGACACTAAACAGGTTCCATGTTCAGAATAAAGTTTAATGAGATGAAAGGCTGGACACGGCAGACTGAGTACCCTCCTGTCACCTTGGAAATAATCTTTTATTGCAGCATACACAAGTGGAGCAGTACAATCTACCACCTCGGCAGTTTCGGCGTGCTTTACCAATTCAAGAGTGGAAACTAGGGTTCAGTGTGTCGCTGAAGGACGAGGATCGTCATGATCGCGTGTGTGTGTGTGTGTGTATTGGTAGGTACTCAGCTATTAAACACACAACACCATGAAGCTTGATGTTGAAGCAACGTCGCAGAAACGATCAGAGGAAAGCCATTCACTGTGACTTTTCTTAAAATATTAAGTCCTATCCTGTATTCCAATTTTCTTTGAAGACTTTTCCCACTGAAGTTCCCAAGTTTGGTTCAAACGCTGAGAGCAGGTTCTGATGGAGGAGCCAGTGAGGTTTTCCTGTTGACAAGGTTCCTCACGTTATATCTGATTTATGGCTGCAGAACTCAACATACCCACTGTATGAAAGAAGAGTTTAGATACGCAACACCAATACAAATGATTATCACTGAGAGCTGTAATAGCTTGGACTACATTCACTAGTAACCGGGGCAAACATGGTAACTGATACCTGGGAATCAATGGTAGCAATTTTTGGTACTTTTGTGTTTATTTGGTAATAAATGTTAGTTTGTTATATAATAAAATCTCAAAAGGTTTCAGTTGAACATAAACATCTCTCAATATGTAAACTTTAACAAATACATCACAACATCTAACTGCTTGTATTGTAACATCGCAGTTGTTTCACAAAGTTCTTCCAACATGAAAACCCTTAACTACAACTACGCAGTGGTTTTTTTTCTTCTTAATAATGCACAAATTAAAACCCCAGTCTGATTCCTTTCACCCCTGGAAACATGGTGTGAGGAGGCTCCGTGGAGGCCAAATGAGCTTAAAACAAATGAACCATCTCTTCATCCTTGAGAATAATGTGGTTCACCAGGAGCCTTCTCAGATTAGGAGACGTTCTGCTGCTGGTTTTCGCGCCACAAATATTACGGCGAGCGTAATCTGCATCGCATTTAGAAAAGTGGAGCCGTACTTTTGAGCGCTTTCTATCGGCCATGTTGCTCCGTTCAACTTCTGCAGCTCCTAGTATCAATACGCTCATGCCATGCTGTGTTCAGGTGCGGCTCAGAAAACTGCCAACTCTTCCACTCCCTCACAGGCACAAGGATACGTTTCGCTGAAAATTGGCGCCATTTGATGTTTAATCCCCGTCTGAACAAAGCAGGTGAGGATGATGGATTCGATGTTAGACCACTGTGTTGTTTATTCTCAGATTATTCTACTTTGAAGGTTATTTAATACAATCTGGGATGTTTCTAGAATTTAGTACCCGTGAGGGAACAAAGCAATACTGACAAGGACGGCAACGTCACTTGATATTGAAACAGTAACATTACCGCGGATTGTTTTTAGAGGAATATGTGATCCCTGAACTCAAGGATCACAGGCTGCATACATCAAGAGTCACATGAGAACTTCTTCTCTTACCACAGGAGGTCCACCAGTCCTCCTTGCCTGGCTATGGCTGCCTTTACACGGTTGGCAAACTGCACCGCGTCCTCTCCCTCCTGTTCGAGAAGGACAAAGAAAATGGTCACACCTTGAACAGTAAAGCACTTTAAAAAGTTTCATCTAGAAACAGCGGGACACGCATTTTAAACAACCAAATGTAGTATTCTTTAGTGTAATAATTTCACGTGCACATGGAAAGCTTCAAAAGCTTAATGAGTAATTGAAACATACCACCTGTGTGCATTAGGTGGCAGTAGTGAGTGAGTTTGCTTTCAGTTTGTAGTTTAGTTCACAGCCTCCACTATGTCTACTCTTCAATATTTCTAAGCCACTCCTCTTATTGGAGTGAGAACAGATGAGAAGATTGACTCACTAACTTCTCCAGCACAACATGAGACATCAATGGACATTACCTTATTGTCGTTTCTTTCATTAGATTACTTTGAGAGTTAAAGCTTTATACACAATTAGATCCATTTATCAAAAAGAAAAGTCGTACTTCTCTGGACATGGGGGGGAGGTACCACACGCTGCAGACGATGGCCCAGCTACTCATCATACGTAAAAGGTAGTTGACCATCCCAAACTTGCTGCTGTTCCAGAAAGCATCTCCAAATCTGGGATCATACTGACACGTACCAAGAAATCAAAAATGTTATGATCTAAAAGTGAATGAAAACGGCACATAAAGCAGTAGAGGATGATACACTTTCACAACGCCCACCTTAATGGCCACAGGGTAGACGGTGGCATCGATCTCAAAACTGCCCTTCTTGAACATCATCACGGATGTGTTGTTGATGCAGGTGCCTGGGAAGAAAAGAAACGATGGAAGATGAAATTAAGGCACGAATATGTTCAAAATAATAATAAAAAAAATAAAAAAAATTGTAGAAGACGACAACTGGGGTTTGTAGAAAACCACTGAACAAGCTCACCTTCTGGGAAAATGAGGATGGGCAGTTTAGATTTATCTTCTACGTGGTCGCTTAACCTGCAAAACAAGATGTATGCAAAGTTCAAACAAAAGAAAAGAGGATTAAGATTCTTGGTTTAAACTGAAGTTATTTGAAGCGAGAGCAGAGAACATGTTGCAATGACACCTTTTGGCCACCAGGTGTCTGTCTTTCACTTCTGAGCGTTCAAACCAAATGTGAGGACAAGCCTTGACCATGGACTTCTGGATGACTCCCATCAAGCCCCCGTGGATTTGGCCAACCTGACACAAACACAAACACAAACAATGAAATGTCGCTCCAACAAAGAGCTGCGAGTCAAATTGTAATATGTTTACTTTTTTTGAAAAACATTTTTTTCAAACAGTTTCCTTTCAGGAAGCCGTTTGTTTACCATGGCGTAGCAGCCGTCGCTGGCGAGGATAATGACGTCGATTGGAGAGGTGTGGTTGGCGACGCAGAGGCCGCCATTCTTGGGTTTGTTTTCACTGGAACGGGAAGATAAAAATAAAGCATGGAGTCAGCGATGCATGAAAACGAGTGTCAAAACAAGCTCAGGGAGTCGCGGTTCACCGCCTCTCGTGCTCGTCTCGGGAGGAAACAAAGCGGCGTGGCGTCTGATGTTAAAAGGTCTGACCCCGTGAGCAGGAGCCAAACGGACCAAGTTCACATTCCAAAGATAGAGTTACTATCTTAAATAGAGGGAGAGAGGGAGAGAAAGAGAGAGAGAGAAAGCAACACTTCCTATGTCAGTTGTGTATTTTTAACAGCTGACTGGGTCAAGTTCAAACAGGCCGGGGACTAAAAGCCAGACGCTGAGAAAGCCACAACCCATCATTGTCTCACCTGTGAGAATAAACTGGTCTCGAAATGTCAATTAGTTGTTTTTAGATTAGATTTATATTCAGTTGCCCGAAACAATAATGGTGTACAAAATGTGAATATGAAGCGTCTTCTATCGAGGTGGGAACACTGAGGTCAAATAAACGATGTGCTCATGTCTCCTTAAAATGGACCAATCAGCAGTGCAGCTTGTTAAACACAGCAGACGTCTTTTGTCTCATATTGACAGCTGCAATGAATATGAAGGCAGGCAGGACGTCTTACAGCAAGTCCAGCCTCAGGGAATCCTCATTTATGTTCATGCTGTGCGTGTTCATATAACACACCCCGATTTCTTTCCTCCGAGCATAATTCACTTCCTGTTACATAATCCGACAGAGAGCCCTCCTCCTGGCCAGACGTCTGATATTAATCTTACTGGAATAACAAGAGAATGAAAAGGTATGAAGAGACTAAGGCAGGCTAAGTTAGATCTTTTCAGGGCTTAAAACCAAACAACTCATTTCATCACGCTGTTGTTGCTTTTTTTATTTTTTTTTTATTGATATTCCCTCTCTTGAAAATAGAAAAAAAAATGCGGAAAACTCTTAAGATGCCATCTATACGAATGGCGTGTTGCTGCACATTGTGTTCCATCGAAAGCATTCGGTATGTGAGCAGCGGCAGTGTGATAATAAACCATCAACTGCAAGACGCAACTTACTTTATCAAGTAAATGTGATCAAACTTAATACAGTTTTAGAAAATCTTTTCCTTCCAAGAAATCAGTTTTTTAAAAAATGTAGGCCGTCTTCCGTCAAGCTGCCATTTCTCACTGACTGAACTAAACTTGTCCTGAAGAACAAAACTGTTTCGAAAGAAGCCAGAAGGAACCATCATGTAGCAGGGAAATGACTGCATGGCGGAGCGGAGTCTTTAAAGACATTCTGACATGTTAAAATGTTCTGTTCACACATGTCCTATTTAATGCATTCATGTTATTTATTTCCAAAACAATATCTAGTCTGTAGACTCCCCCCCCCCCCACAGATATGTGGTTGATAAGATATAATATATGACACAAGTTGTTGTCTTGCCATGGTGGTCATCATATACCTGGACCGATACAGTCAATCACTCAAGAGTTGTTCAGTGAGATTTTGACTTTTTAAAAGTAAAAACACACCAAATATGAAAGATAGCTTAACCAATACAAGATCCAGTCTGGGAACAGCGGAGACGAGAAGTAGCAACAACTCTAACCAATAAAGACAAAACATCTGCAATTACTCTGATTTCTTCGTACTTTAAATCCTATTTCTGGTGATTGTGTGCCTCCAATGTATGCTTGTTTAATCTGCATTATTTCTATGACATCGTTACAAGCGTTTACTGGCGAGTCCGCGTTGCGGCGTTACCTGTCATGGTATGTGATGATGGCGGTCAGAGCTCTGACACATATTCTGTAGCACATCAAGTGGACCTTTTGACTGAGGAAGTTTTTCATCCTGCGGGGAGGAGTACAAATAGGCATAAACATAACCACAGGTCTGAGCTGACGGGCTTTTTATCGCGTGGAGAGAGTGAACCGTCTTACTTTCCGTTGGGGAGCAGCCCGATGACGGAGGTGAGGACCACCAGGAGGCCCACGCCAGTGAAGGCAAGAGTGACCCTGGTGGAGAGACACAGGAACATTACGTAAGACCACTGGAAGACATGGGAAGGTCCAGCGTGCATGTGAATGAGGTGCGTCGCGTCTTTGGACATTTAAATGCAAATACATGACCCTCTCTGGACTTCAAGCTTCCACTGAGAGAGAAACAACTGTTCACTTCATATGAACACGGCACGTTTCTTTCTTTCCGAGAGATCAGGGTTGCAATTTTTTTCATTTCGAAATGTTGCGCTGGCTTTTATTCCCCGCTGGTACTGATGCATGAGGGCACATTAGGCGACGCTTAAGCTGACCAACGGGTCCACGTAATCTGGATGAACCAATCATCCAGGGTTAGAGAAGGTGCTGAATAGATTGTGTGAGGATTAGAAGAACACAAGACAGGTGAAGGATCCGAGCTCAATCGGAGCCGAGCCAACGTTCATCCAGACAAGTGTTGACTGAACGCATTTGTTGGCTGCGCGAGAGACGACAACGGCGGTGGCCTGATCCGTCTCCCCACTGGCAACTGGAAACGGGCCAGGCGGCCTTAGAACCCAGTCACTGTCCCTGTGTCTCTCCAATAGGTCTGACTGGGGAGCTCTTCTACACACTGCGTGTGGCAACGTTTACAGGCACGTTTCAGAACAACTCACTATCATTTTAGCTGAAAAATCCAAAGAACGACATCTCAAAACAATCATTTTTTTCTGAATGTGTTCAACAAGAGGTCACAATTATCGCAATACGGCTGATAAACGGATCAATAAAAACAGTTGGCGGATTAATGAAATTTTAATTTGTTTGGAAGTGCCGGTATTCGTCACTTCTGTGTGAGGATGACTGTCAGGATGTGTGCGCCAAACAAATGCAGCTGTGAATTTTCTCAAAACCCCAAACTGCTGTTGCATAAAAGAAGATTGTCATATCTATCTGTCACAGCTTCATCTTACAAAAGAAAAAAAAAAAAAAACAACGAAGTATGGCCTGGAAACAGGAACCTGTCAGACGTGTGTGATAACAAACGTGTTTTATGTTTGACATTTAAACACAATAAAACACATTTTAAAGAGTTGTAATGTCACAGCTGACATGTTGTTGACTGTTGGAACAAGAAATAAGTCACATATTTCTGGTAAAAACCGTTTCTGATTACAGTTTTAGCTTTTGACTTCAAGTGCTGCATTACTTTAATAAAGTGGTGAATTCAAGAGGACTGAATCGTGGCAACATTGGACAACACCATTTACAAGTTTAGGAAGAGAGTTGCTGAGCCGACACAGTCAAACACGCAACCTGAGGTCATATCATTATTTTGTTTTTTCCAACAGAGGAATATCTTGAGATTGTTGGGTAAGTCTCAACGTGGAATCTGCTCAAATCCATTTAAAGCCACACGGATAAACGGAAAACCCAAACACATTTGCGGCTGCAATTAAAAAAAACGAAGACGTTGCGTCACTTAACTGCTCACAAGATTAAAACCCAAAGTTTTATGAATCAAAGCTGCGAGTATTTGTATTGGGTGGAGGTTGGAAGTAGTACCTGAGAGGCAGCAGGACCCCGTAGCGGATCAGCAGGCCCAGGCCCCAGAGGACGGTCAGCCTCAGGCTGATGTAGTGGAAGTTGTAGTTGCTGCGCGTCAGCAGATTCCAGGACTCCAGCTCCTCGGCGGAGAAGCGCTTGGTCACCTCGTCGTCCATGATGCTCTCCACCCCTCGCCGAGCAAAGTAGAAGATGTCCGACATCTCGAACTCGGTGGCCGAGTCCAGGTCCTTGTTGCTGCCACTCCGCCGGATCTCCTTGATCTCCTCTTCCAGAGAGGTGGGCTCCCGAGCGATGATGGCTTCGGCAGGAGACAAGAGACAGGATGTGAGCGCGCCGGGAGCAGATAAACACGGCGGAAAACACAAACGCCCAGTGATCTCACCATTGGAGTAGGGTTTGTACAGGTGGTGGTTCTTTTCCTTTGCTCCTCTTTCGATCCGAAGCGTGGCCCACTGGACGACGGAAAGGAAAACCGGTTGGTTTAAAAATACAGCCGATCAAATGTTTATTCAGCGAGTTAAAGACAAAGCACTGTGAGCTTTGAATTACTGAGCGACACTCGTGCATCGGGGGAAACGGGAGTTCTGTTTCCAACTTATTGCCAACTCTTTCACACTAAAGGACCACATGGTAAGTTGGCTGAAATGTCGAGAAAAGCCACGCATTCCCACCTGGAACATTTATTTTCATGTCTTTACAAATGTGATCGCAACCACCCTTAAGAAACCAACATTAAAATGGCCACTTGTGTGCACAACGCAACAATAAGTGTCAGAAATATAAGCTATGAAAATTGGACATGCAAAAAAAGTACAGCCCTCTGGCGAGCGCTCGGCGTGCCGAGACGAAAACAAACGGAGGGGGGGGGGGGTCTGGAGGAAGGACACCGTGTTCCTCCAAGCTGTAAGACGAGCAGGAGAGTTTCAGGAAATGATTGTTGAGGCGAAAGCCGTCCGGCACACGCCGGTCCGTCAAAAACTACCAACCGCCCGAACACGAGGTCAGCCTGCATCAGTGACGCTGAGAATTTACCGACACGGCAAGAAACGTTTGAAAGCAGTTGCGGATGGAGCCGTGCAGGGAGGGAACGTTATACAGGGAGAGGGGAGGAAGCTACTTGGAGAAAAAAAACTTCCAAGAATGCTCCAGCGGTACAGTGGTGTTCCGTCCGGCTGAGGCCTGCACATTTCACGCTAAAATCAACTTCATATCCGAAGCACCGACACTACAAGTTGTGCTCGGGTTAGGACACATACAATCCCAGCAATCTTCTTGTTTCCCTTGGCAGCTGCCTTTAAATAGTGTTATGTCACGTTACATTCCTGAGTCAGGGGTTAAAACAAAAAAAAACAACTGCAGCTGTACTGGAGAGTAATGATCACTGGAGTAGAAGAGGGAGGGGAAAATAAAAACCACATGTGGCAGCATGTGACTCGGGAGCTGCATGTGAGGGACAGTTTCAAGTCCTGTGAGAAGTGCTACAGGTGTGGGATTCCTGCAGGAATACCTTGAACAAGGGCGGGCGCGCAAGACGCAGCAAATACATTTTTCTTAAGTCGCTGAACTTGAGCCAAATGCTACGAAGCAGACCACGCCTCTCTCGCTTTCTCTGCGCCCCCTCGGCCCTTTGACCTTTCTTTGAAATCTAATTGCTGCTACTGGAGCGAAGAACATCTCCCATATCCCCTGCTGGCTCATTTATTTCAGGCACAGGAACGGCTCTCGGAGGTATACGATGGAAAGTGACGACTGCTTTACTCCTGATGATACACGTGAGCAGAGCGGCTGAATTAATACCTTCGCCGGCCAATCAAACTCTCCTCCTCAGATGACGCTGCGCTCCTGAAGCCATGTCACGGACGACAGTTTCTGACGGGGCCCGAGCCACTATTTTCCTCCAGTTACGTAACACAGGAAGAATGGGCCGTGGCTGTTAATCTGTATCAGCATGTTAGCGTAGCGTCTACCGGTTGGTTGAACTCAAATGGCAAGCGGAAAAACTGCACCTGTCCATTTCCTCGACATGAGATGGGAGTAATTTCCCTTCACTTAAAACGCCATTTCATTTTATTAGGCACAATCCACAAATAGATATATATGCATATATAGACTGGTGTGTGTGTGTGTGTGTGTGTGTGTGTGTGTGTGTGTGTGTGTGTGTGTGTGTGTGTGTGTGTGTGTGTGTGTGTGTGTGTGTGTGTGTGTGTGCACTGCTTCAGAGCAAAATTAAACGCGTCTCCATTTCTTCAAATAGACAAACATGGGATGTGGGGGCAGGCGAGGCTTACCTCAAAGAGCTTTAACAGAGATTTCATGTAAAGGCGACGGATGCCGAAGGACACTCCAAAGATGGCAGGCACGATGATGAAGACCAGCAGCAGGGTGAACCACACAGTGAAGGAGATGCCCAGCAGGATACACACCAGGTTGTCAAAGGGGTTGAAGAAGAGCTCCATCTTGAAGTCGGGGAGCGGGTGAGATAATGTAGGAAAAAAAACACTTTGGGAGTCACAGGGCTGAGCAGAAGTCCGAGGAGGTCCACCTCCTGGCCCTTATCTGTTGTCACCAGAAGGCCGTCATCAAGATGACTAGGGGATGGAGATTCTCCTCACGGCGGGCAGGCGATCAATAGAAATACAAGCACCCATCTTGACCTTGCCCTCTTGGGCAATATCCATAAAGTTCATTAGTCGCAGCATGAGTTTTGGTCTCTGAACCTGAACTGAATTTGGCTCCAGGGAAGAAAAATAAAAAATGTTTTAATCCTTGAAGCAGCTGCTGGTGAATTGTGTCCTGGGAGCAGATGTCCCCAGCTACATGGAAGAGATGTAAACAATGGCCACGGCAGGTGTTTCCTGGAGGCTGGTGCAGATCCTAAGGGTCCAGCAGGCTTCCAAGTGTCACACAAAATACCCCCTGAAAAGATGTAAACAAAGCGTCAGAGAACATAAGGTTTAATTGCATCATGGGAAATAAGAGCGCATCTGCATGCGCTCAAAACAATGTAAAGAAACGAGTGTCACCATCCAAGTCCAAACCCAACGACCTCGTATGTTTTGTCTGTGAAGAAGCAGATAAACGTGGAGTTTATCAGCTGCGGCTGAGAGATAAAGCGAGCTGGAGGCCCCCCACCTCCATCCTCCTCACGCCGTGTGGCGATGCAGCAGGACGGCGAACTGGATCGGAGCACCGCCGCTCTCGCCAGGATTAGCCGCTCGTGAACAACACCGCCTCGGCTTTCGCGAATCCTTCCAGCGCCTTTATAGACCGATTCAACCCGGGCTGAGGAGCGGAGCGGAGCCGGGTCGTGAAGCTGACCCTCCGTCCAGGAGCCACATGGTTTTTGAAATAAACCCCGGCTGGAGTGAGCTTGTGGCCTCCGAGCTAACACTTTGTGCTCGATTGTTTCTCCTGGCTCCTCTTCTCCCCCCCATCGCCCTGCTAACTCCCGCTAGCCCCGGACCGCTCGCGCTATCAACCCTCATCTGTGCGCATATGTCACGTTTAAAGACGGAGTGACGGCGGAACCGACCTGCGAGTCACGTTGCGTCCAGCGGCGGCACGGCGGGGCATCACAGAACCATCACTTTGTCTTTTGTCTTGCGGACTGAACGCCGGAGCAAAACTCCACCCGCCGGACAGCAGGAGCGGACGACGAGCACTCGCAGCAGCGCCGCCACACCGGCGACGTAACAGCAGGCCCCGCCCACAACAACACGCTCGGAGCGCCGCGCCGCCCCCTGCTGGACAACACACGCCACGACAGCAACAACCTCCACTGTCCCGGCAGAGCAGGGGAGTGAAACCCGGCCCGCGGAGTCAGTTGTAAAAACTGCAAATAATCCATTGACTTAAAAAAAAAATAATTAATTATTACTTTTTGTGCCTGCAACTTTAAGAGGCAAGGTGCAAATTTTACTATCCCAGGCAGCTATTTAGTTTTATTATTATTTTTCTGCCATTTCTTTCTGCCAACTGTCCCACACTGTTGTGAGCTGAAGGTGTTCAAAATAAAAGACTTGTTTAGGAATTTCTAAATTGGAATATTTGAGCATGTTTGACAGTGCAACAGGGCAGTAACTTTACTAGTTGCAAATAAAAAAACAAAATATTGGTTTAGATCCATTTCAGTTGCCGATTTTTTTCCCATTCACCCTAATAGTAAATCAATATGTCTCTCTATATTGTGAATCTTGTGCATTTCAGCTTTCTTACCACAATTGTAAGTTATGCATTTTCAACGAAATACAAGAATATATATAGAATCATTTAGATTTATTTTTTTAATATTTCATTTATTCCACTCTTTTTTTTCTCAGGGCTAGAACCAAACCATCCCAATCTTATTTTGGGCCTAGTAATTGTTGAAAAGACAAAGCATCCAGGAAGCTTGCTCGACGACACCCAAGGTTCAAATGTCCAAAGTCCCTCC
The DNA here is from genome assembly GCF_963422515.1 of Blennius ocellaris. NCBI lineage: Eukaryota > Metazoa > Chordata > Actinopteri > Blenniiformes > Blenniidae > Blennius > Blennius ocellaris. The sequence continues at coordinate 20,407,284 of NC_137656.1, forward strand.
AGAGCATGAGAGAAACTTTCAAGATATTCATATTGATGCTCCTGCCACACAGAACAGAGATGCCAAACAATCCAAATGGATAAAAATGGCCACAGACTGATGCGCAGGTGTCGAGAGGAATCAGAACGGATCAAATCAATGATCAATAATCACCCTCAAAATCAACAAACTCACACAAAACAAATCAATTGTAGGACCACAAAAAGACAAAACAGAAACAAAGTTTGAAAATGAATGACATTTATTCCCAAAAGGATTAAAGAAATTAACGGATCAAATGAGTAAATGTGACAAAAACAAAAAAAAAGTTGAAGTGAACCAGAACCAGATATAAATCCCCTTGAGAATTACTGTAAATCTGTCCAGTTGTGTGGACAGCGTATAGACTGCGCCTCCTGCTGGTGTAGATGTGCAGTGCATGCAGCTCAGAGGAAAGCGGATCACATTTCTCTTTACTTTAGTCTTCTGTTGTTGGGGAATTTTTCTGTTCATCTCCAAGTTCATGAGGTCTGGATTACTTTATTGAAACAATTCATTTGTAATCAAAATAAAATACTAAAACACACTGTGAAAAAGTCCTTGTTAAATAAACTGCTAAGAAAAGACCCAACAGTGGCAGATGAGGTGGTCCACTGTGTTTTCTGAAGTTCACGGTCAATGAAGTCATGAAATGAAGTCAGTAAGTTCATGGAGATGCTGATTTTATTTTCCAACAGGCCTCATCACCTGCCCACTCAAAGGTGTTTCAGTGACGATGCCGTCACTGTTTTATTGGCCAGCAAACTGGCCTGCTCTGACCTTCAGACAGAATCTATGCCGGTACAAGATGGAGCCAGGCTGCTAAATGAAGTTGAATTTCTATTCTAGATTTCAAATAAAGCCAATGAAGAGGAGGCGATATAGGCAAGATGTGATCTCTTCTGCTAGTCCCTACTCTATTTGCAGCATATTGGTTCACAGGGATCGTTTAATGAGTTCCTAGGACATCGTGATAATATGGAATTACAGCAGTCTAGTTAGGAACAGACAAACACCACAAATTTCAGCAACTTCATCTCTACCATTTCTCTGGTCTTTTACAATACCAGGTCAGACCACTGCATATTAAACACCCTCTTTCACTTTTGCCATGACCCTTCTGTCATACAGCAGCTGTCTCCCAGAAGGGACGTCTTTAAATTCCAAGCTGAGTAACATTACTTTCTGTCACTCAAACAATTGTTAAATTTTTTTTCAACATATCCAAGTAACAAAAGCTTTTATTCACACATTTACAATCATGTACAGTTCCCCACGTTCAGCTCGAGAAAAGAAAAATAACTTATTGAAACTTGGCACGCAACTCGAGCTTTGAATCACATAATCAGCCTTGACCACAGCAAAATATATATCTGTGCACTGTTTTCCATTTGTTTGTGTGTAGATGGACGAGGTTCTAGGTCATTCGGAAACACTAAAGTGCAGTTAATTGCCACCCTGGATCGAGGAGTTGCCAGGTTCCAGGAGCGCGAGTCCGTTCATGAGCCAGGCTTCAGGAGGCCCGTTGCTCTAATGGACGTCAGGCTCGGCTCTCCAGCAGAGCCTCGAAGTCTGGGGAGCAAACCATCTTGTGTTTGACATTCCCCAAGACCGTCAGGTTGCCTGTTTTTCCTTCAGTATGAACAGAGACCAGCTCCTGAGGAAGCACAGGGGAGGCAGGGAGGAGAAGCAGAGGATTCAGGTCAGTCTTCAACGTGGTCCATGTGTACAAAGACAATCGAAGCACATTGATGCACAAAAATGTTGTTTTTTAATTAATTTTAAGAGAATTAGTGACTGATTCCTCTCAAATTCAAGCATAAAAGCAAGTTAAAACTTATCCCGGAAAATTCTTAAAAAAAAATAAAGATAAAACCAGAGGCAGACAATATATGCATGTTGTTATCGTACCTGAAGGAAAGAGCACGACGCTCCTAGAGATACGTCGAGTGTCACTTGTCCCAGCATGAGCTGCACCCGGCCAGACTTCCGGACCAGCATCTTCCCCACGAGCCCTTCACGGAGATCCTTCAGGTTGCAGCTGTTGTCTTCAGGTTCCTCATCCTGTTGGAAATTGAAATCAAGTTCAACGTGGGTGAGGTCATGTTGGGAACAGACCAACGGCCACCACTGTGTCACACCGTTCTAAGAAGCACATTCCACAAACAAAAAAAGTAACTTCAGATACTGAAGTTATCTTGGAAAAACACAACGTGTTTCTACAACGTAAAGGACAGGTTTATCTTACCTGGGCCTCTGTTTTCAGCAGCATGGACTGCCCATCCTCGGACTGCACCTCGGTCTTCACGAGCTTGTGCTCTTTGGTGGGCGGTTGTCCAGGCAGCGAGTCCGGCATCTGAATGAAGAACAGCTCCTCGGCTTTACTCAAACTCCACTGGTGCAGCAGGTCGGGCAGAACCTCTGGATCGGGGAGGGGAGGAGGCCTGAATATGGCCTCGGTCTTCTTGATCTCCACTTCTTCTGGCTCTTGCTTCACTGAAGACAAGTCGGTGTGTATTGGCAAAAGCAAAAAAACATTTTGATAGAACGCTTGGAACCGGTGGAAAACACACCGATTGTGAAGTGACATAATGAAAACACCTTGAACTGCGACCTCCATGGGTTCACCATCTTCCTCTCTCGTCTCAACTTTAACAGCGGGCTTAGAAAACTCCTCCCTGAAGCCCCACCCGGACACGGCGAGGGGAAGCTGGACCGGGCAGCTCCTCTGCTCACTCTTGAGGTAAGGGTCGTCTATAAACTGCATGACGCACAAGGAGGAAAGTCACCACTTTCCGAGAACGACACAATGAGCCCGCTCGATAACAATGTGACTGGCGACCCAGTGACTCACGTTGTCTCGTTCCAGGCTGCGCAGGATCTCCTTCGTCTCCTCCTCGGTCTCTCGCTTCTCCTTTTTAATATTAATGATGGGTGAAGGGCCCACGCTCGGGGCGTCGGCCTCGCTGTTATAGCTCCCTGTGAAACACAAGGAGATTTCGCCTCAACCGAGAACGTCTGAGTGACGGCGTTCACGCCCGAGGGGGAGAAATAATAACAGGCAAAATGTTCGGCGCAGAGTTGTGTGTTCGACTCGTCTGGAGCCCCACCTTTCTTCCTCAGCATCATCTCGGCAGGTCCCTGTTCAAAAATAGAGTGGGACTGGATGACCTCTGGACGACCTCGGCCCCGTCCACGGTCTCTCGCTCCCCGACCCCGACCTGCATCCCTCCTCTCGGACCTTGGATCGCCTTCAGCTTTTGCTCTGGTGAGACAGAAAGTGACAAAAGTCAGTAATCAATGCAACATGAAGAAAATGATAAATCAGTTAAAATAAATAAATAACTATAAAAAAAAAAAAACTGGAAACTCACTCTTCTTTAGCTTTTCGGCCAATAATGTTTGGCGTGAATGTTTTCTAAAAGAATCAAAGAGATGAAAGACAAGCAGAAATAGGTCGTCATCTAAAAGCGTGTCATTCTTTCAAACACCGACGGTGAATGTTCGTAGTGAGAAAAAAAAACTAAAAACCCAAAACACTGTATTACCTTCTTCACTCCTCCCAGGGTGAGGTCTCTGGATCGCATCGAAGGCAGCCGGGCAGCAGCCACGCCGGCCGTTGTTCGCCGGCCCGTCAGCAGTCCGGGGGTGGGCACACGCTGGCTGCTGGAGTCTCCAGAGTCAGCCATCATGAACTGGCATGAAAAAATAAATAAAAAATCCAGGGCTTGATAAATTATATCATTCTAACTTTAAGCACTTTTAGATGTGGCCAATAGGTCTGCTATTAAACAAAAACACTTCCCAATTGAATTGTGAATTATTGTCATATAGTTGGATCTTTATAGACCTTATCTTCATTTATCTTCAGCAGCGTCGTCCATACCTGCCTGTGTCTCACTTATTTTCTACTTGCTTACTTCATAAACTGTAAAAGTTCTATCTAAACGTGCCATGGAGGTTTAAACTGAAGCACTATTGATTATTTATAACTGAAAGCATAATTCTGTACAAGGAAATCCAAGTGATTATTTTGACAATATGATAGTTCACAGCTCTCACTTATTCAATGAACCAGTCTAGCTCTTTATTTTCATGAGTATATAACAACAACCCCTAAACGCTTTTTACTAAATTTTATTATTATATTTAGTGTGAACATTTTTTTAAAAGACACCTGGCCAAGCCCACAGATATGATACTCAAATATGCTTCATAACTTAAGTATATTTACAGCATCCCTGTTCTGTGTATAGAAAAAAGACCTTAATCTTTTCTTTGATCAAAGATTTTTTTAAAAATAGAGAAAAGCGAGAGGTGACTCTCCATACCTAGACTGATGTTACTTCCACAATCAATGGTCTGAAGAGAATTTCTCCAACTAAAAAATATGAAAATGAAGCTGCTTGTATGGAGAACCACAATACGACTGACAAATAAGAACTGTCTTTTCAAAACGAATCAACCAACATACAGGACAGAAAATGTGCTGAACAAGTCTCCTGATACAAAAAAACCCCCAAAAAAACATTTTTAAATAAAATATCAATTCAAATCCATACCGGTTATAAAATGTGGACGTGTCAGAGCACAAGAACCTTTGAACTTCTTTACCGAATCTGACATGTTACTCGTTTGTGTTAATTATGGAGATTTTCCATAATGAATATGAGAATCGTACAACATACAGGAACTTAACTTGTCAACACAACAGAACTGATGCAATATTTACCCTCAGAAGGAGCCTCTGTTGTTGCATCATACAACAATTTACGATTCAAGAACACAAACATCCTAAATCCATATTAATTAAACGTATAAATTAACGAATGAATCAAAATTTCACCATCTGTCCACGTCACGATCATCGCTGGAAGGACTAGAAGATTTTTTTCCAAGAATAATCTGCAACACGTGGCTAATATACCGCACAAATACCCGTTTATTTCGCTTTCAGCGCTTCAATGTGAGTCTTATATGTAAATACTTACGGTCTTTTCTTTCTTCTGCTGTCCGACACGTGCAGCTTCAGAAGTTTCGAGTCATCACAAAGTGTTTTCTCTCAGGACTGACACCGACTCCGCATCACGTTGACTCACCATGAAGCCGCACGGCGCCATGACACTTCCGCCTTCACGAGGATCAAACCTGCGCAAACACGCGCATCTCGACCCGTAACCTCGTTTTTTATTGTTTTTCTTTTTTTTTTAATGTAGTTTGAGTTCCAGCTTCATGTGGACAAATGTTTTATGGTGCAAGTAGTGTAATAAAATGTGTGAAGTAAATTGTGAATATTGTTGGAATTGCAGTCATTTAATTAAATTTCCAGGTTTGCCATGTTTTTAAAAGGACAGTTCAACGATGATGATGATGATGATGATAATAATAATAATAATAATAATAATAATAATAATAATAATAATAATAATAATAATAATAATAATAATAATAATAATAATAAGCAAATTCAATACCCCATAACATTAATTAAATAATTTTCTGAAAACCTCTGTTTTTGTGTGTGCATGTGTTTCTTTTAAGGCGGTGGAGTGTGCCATCTAGTGAGGCAAGCAATTGAATGAGGATCATTTCCATGAGTGCCCCAAAGTGCCAGCCAGGGCAGAACAAATTCACTGGATTTATTTGGTCTATGATCAAGCATTCACTGTTTTTTTCGGTTATTCCTTTTAATCATCCACCCGGATTTATTTATAAAATGAAGCCTTAGAAATTATACAAATTGAATGTTAATGTTAAATGTGAGCTATGGCTCATCGTCTGGCCCCTTGACTTAAATGTATACAGACTTATTTCTATGCTTGCATCCTAATTTAACTTGAGAGGTGTCAGTTCCTTCAACATTGGTCTAGAATCTGATGCCATACAAACAAATGCACACATCTCACAAAATGCAGGATATGTGGCATCCTGCAGGAAAAGACAACGTGCTAACATGGAACCTGCTTTGCTTTGTTTCTGAGCATTCTGGTGCCCCAGGCTGCTGAGGCCTGGCCCTGCTGATAATACATGACATTCAGAGGGTGAGTTGTGATTATTAAATCTGTGGGAAATAATATGAAGTGTGTTAGCCTAATTCAAATATAGAGATGTTTTCTTTTAAAAATGAGGCCAAATGTTTCATTCCATAGACACGCAAGCAGTCTCTCCCCCCTTTGCTGTTCCCATCTTGAGTGCTGTGAGAGTGATTTGGAAAGAGGAGGACTGTCATGGCATGACTAATGATGGATGATTACAGATTAATTACACGCTGAGGGTATCACTTATCTGTGACTGGTTGGAAATAAATGAAGCTTTTCAATACTGTGCACGGCCCGTAAAATTATGGCAATACATCTTTGTCATTTCGGGGGGGAAAAAACATATATTATGTGTTTGTGAAAAGACTGCACTCTCACTAAACTTGAGCCCTTTGTTATCTGCCTCTATCCTACCCTCATGTCTATTGTTTTAACTGCAGATTATAGACATTAATCTGGGAGGGGTCGCTTTAATCTCTAATGGAATCCTAAATTATGTTGCTACATGAGGCTGAAGCAGCACAAAAACATCCCACTGAAAATGAATGCCAGTGGAAATCTGCTTACTCTGGACTTACACAGTGGCATCCCTTGCCTCCAGAGAGGCTGGGAGGGGGATGCCCTGTGGAGTTGGTCCATATGGCATGACAGTTGGTGCATGTATATTTTTTTTTGAGGTCTGGATGGTACTCGATGTAATATACTGGGACATCACTCAAAGCATAATCTCCTCTGAATGCTCTATGGCAAGTGGAGTGTGTTTGAAGTGTTTGTCACCCCCCCCCCCCTTTCTCTGCCATACTGTCTCCATATCTGAGAGGTGACATTCAAGCAAACAGCTAAATGTTCCAGACTCACATTTGAGTGTGTGGATTTTGTGCCCACAGGCAGAATTACTGGCGAGCTGCTGTGCATGCTTGGCTGGTGAAAGCATGATGCTGACAAGGTTGAATGAACGTTTCACCGCTTGCAGATGGAATTCCCTCTTTCTCACCCATCCTCACCCCCCCCCCCCCCCCCCCCCCCCCCACCCCATCCCTCTTTTTTTCCCCCCTGCATTTAGGTTTTTAGTTCATCCCGTTTGCTCGCACAGCAGTGAAATAAACATCATACAGTGCTCGGAGCAAAAAAGCGATTTAGAAAGGAGAGAGGGAGAGAGGAGTGGATGGAGGGAGAGAGAGAGAGAGAGAGAGTGTGTGTGTGTGTGTGTGTGGGGGGGGGGGGGGGGGGGGGTCGGAGTGGTTGTGTGGCACAGAGAGTGAGAGAGGAATAGAGGTAGTTAGAAGACGAGAGGAGTCCGTGTGCTCGTTTCACCTCCTGATCAGTGTTTTCCTGGGGGAATCTATCAGCGACCGCAGCACAGGAGGCAAGAAGAAAGCAAAGTGAGAAGATAGTGGGACACAGACAAGCTCCAATCTTCTCCCATCACAAACCCCAGCTTCATACAAGTAAGTAATTCTTATGAATGACTCAATTTTATTGATGCTTTAAGTACCCAAGAGTGTTTTTCACTCCATATTCAGATGAAAGTATACATATCTACCAATCCTTTCATTTGTGGGTATAGCACAGAGTCTGATGTGTGCGTGATGATTTATAAGTTGTTTCTTTCTCATGCAATGTAAGTGAACACATGCGTGTGTGACGAAATCCATTTTTCCAACTTTGGACTCCATTAAATCCTGTTCAAGACATTTTGCACGAGACTGTCAGGATATTTTCTGCAGCAGCACTGACTGATTCATGTAATGAGATGGGTTCCATTTCTGTTAATGCTTGGTTAAACGGTGAAAGGGATTGCAGTCACACGGGGTTTTGCTTTTTCTTTTTTTATCAGAGTGCTGCCTGAACTTTCATAAATGGATGATATATTTCTGCTTCAAATTCAATAAATTCTCCTTATTAAGCTTATTAAAAACTGCAAGAAAACATGGGGTTGTTCGTCTCCTTTTCTTATCTAACTGTGTTTTAAAGTATTCTGTCTGAATGGAAAAGGCTTTGAAGTCAGCATTGCTCCCCTGTTCCATATGCATGAAGCTCGCAGCATCCGTGTACTTGTGTTGTGTCTTTCAGCTTTGGATGAGGATTACAACAAAGCTCGAAAACAGCCCAATAAAAGCACCTCTAGATAAAACATGATTAATGATGTGAGCACCGGCTGCCTTGTCAGATCCAGTTGTGCAGTGCAGATAATGAAACGGATTTATAAATGCAGAGCATTGAAACTGTGTGAAGGATGTGGAAACCTGCGTTTGAACCGTCTTCAAATGTATTCGATCATAAAGTGGAACACAAACATGGGGCCGGGATGAGTTGTCCTGCGAGAATCTCCTCTTGCCCCAGTTTCCATCTCTGAGACCACACGACGACGAGGGAACGAGAACAGCAGCTGGAAAACAGACGCATGGAAATGCACGTGCATGATGCAACAGCTCTCTCCTCCCCGGTACCCGCGTGAACGAGCTTCCGCGCAAATTTCACAGTTCACAGGCTTTAATGAGGCGATGCAGCCTGTCCATCATAGTGACTGGAGAGCACCTCAGTAGACGTGACAGTCAGACAGCAACTCCACTCCAGACGTCTTCAGGAACACAAAGAACACAAAAGGGGGCTTGTTTGATCTAAAATTGTTCAAGGGTTATTTTTAGCCACATCTGTGACTTGGCATATGCTCGGTGTGATGAGAGCTTTAAATAACAATAACCCTCTGGTGAGAAGAAGCTGGGGTCGGAGATAAATAAACGTGTAATAATAAGTCAGCAAGATTTGCCGGAGCAGATATAATGAGGACAAACTCCAGACGAATGAAAATTACCAGCAGAAAAACAATTTTGCACACACCAGAGAGGCTTCATCAGTTCAGAGGAGGGAAGGTGACAGGTAATGAAACAAGCACAGGGCTGGCCAATTGAATACTCCCAGCCCGGTACTCAAGGCTGTGTGCAGCAGTCTGGATCGAGCTGCTGATGGGCCACTGAGGAGATATGATCGTATATCACCTGCTGCTGGTGCTTAACACCTAACGTGCCTGCAGAAACAGTCCATAAGCCGTTTAAAGGTCTACCCCTGTGCTGCGGGGAGTTCACTTTAATGAGCTGATTCAGAAAGCGGTTTTTAGCACAAAAGCAGAAAGGCACATTTTAGTTTGAAATCGTTGCTGACGGGCGCAGAAACGTTTCTGTTTGTGGCCCTTTCCCTGAGAATCACAGGGTGATGATTGAGGGAGGCGTCGGGCGTGCGGTTGCTGGGAGACTGCTGTAGGTGGATTATGAAATGTGCAAGGAAAGTAGGGGCCAGTCACTCAGCTGGGAACATATTGTGTTGTGTAATGATTGGAAATGTCAGTTAAGGGCGAGAAAGGGGGAGGCAGTGGGGAAATAAATGAGCAAGACAAGAGGGTAAAATGCTGGGACACCGACCCCTAAATGAAAGGTTAATTCGATTCCGTCCGAGGTGCATTCAGCCGGAATATTTCTCAACCGCTGTTCAGTGTCAACTTCATGGCTCTTATGTGGCACAGTTTAATCTCTTGTAGCCGATCGTTCACCATCTCCAGCACTGCCCAACACAATCCCGGATTACAGCCTGGTCTAACTGTCCGCTCTCATCTCCCACTTTTAAAAGCAGATTACGGAAATGGACGCCCCCCTCTCAACCCCCTGCAACATCCAGATCTGTGAGGTGACCTGCGATTCCTTCCGCATCATGTGGGATATGACCCCGGAGGACACTGCCAGAGCCACACACTTCTTCATAGACCTGAGCCGCAAAGAGAACAGGGATCCAAACCGCTTCAAACACAGGGTCTGATCATTTAAACCTCCTGCATGATGCCACACACACCCCTCACTCGTCGTCGTCGTCGTCTGTACGGTGTTAAGAGGCCCAATGAATCAGTTTTCATTACGCACTTGTCTATTAGCTACTTGTACTACATGCTGGAGCGTCTCGCCTCGATAAGACAGAGAACTAGCTGGGTTAACAGGCTGCTTTATGACACCCTGCCTTAGTCTGAGCACAGAACACTGTGGTTGCGCCCTTTCAGTCACTTCCAATACAAATGAAAAGCAGAACGTGTGCCGTCAACGGCTTCGGGGCCAGTGACTCACTCGTACATTGTTTTCTTTTAAACTGGACTCAAACTGACAAATCCAGCTGCAGCCGGGAGCAGCGTCCATGTTAATTACTTCCAACGCACAACTTTTTCAATTCTCAAATTCGCCATTAGATTGAATTAAACATGGACAAGTTGACAAAGAAGCATTGTTCAAATAAATGTAGCAGTCAGAGAATATTCTTGTCTAACGGAGGTATTATGTGCAACATTTACCTCCCATCTATCTGCAACCACATTTCTTGTTAAACATTTCTGTTTAACACCTGCAGCATGAACATTAAACTGACTTCTAACTGTTAGAATTGATTTTCTTGCATTACAGACCTGCTATTTATTAGGTATGTTTTAGTTTAGAATCTAACTTTTGCTTTTAGCAGCATACTTTCTCCACAAATGTACATTTCGCAGATATTTATTCCTTTTCTACTTGTTTGTTTCTTTTATTGGCAGTTATACTACTCATAACATTTTACACCTCCCTTTAGAGCAGATGCTTAATCTTTACTGTCATTACAGTCTATTATTGGAGGCAGTATTCAGGAAGAGAACGTCAGTGAGGCAGCAGGAGCGCCTGACTTCTTCCTGAATGCAGTTATATTCCCTCTCTGATGCACAATGTGCTACAAACCTGCATCAGCGATGTTGCTATGGATATAAGTTCCTCTGAGCCTGTTGTAATTAGCTGCGTTTCTTGGAGGCCTTCGACAAAACAAAGCCGCTGTATTTGATTAGATTTATCCTGATTACAGCGGCTTGAGATCAAACTGAAATAAAAAAAAACCCACACTAATAAGACAACGAATACAGAGCGAAATGGCCCGATTAGCAATTGCATTTGCTTTGAAATGTAAATGTGACACAGCAGAGTCGTATTATAACGTTACATCCATCCAGTTTCCCAGTTCCACCATTTTCCTGCTGTTGACCTCCAGGATGTGCCAACCAAGCTGGTGGCCAAGGCTGTGCCTCTTCCCATGGCAGTGAGAGGACACTGGTTCCTCAGCCCGCGGACTGAATACTGTGTGGCTGTTCAGACTGCGGTACGCCAGGCGGACGGCGACTACCAGGTGTCAGAGTGGAGCCAGGTGGTGGAGTTCTGCACCGGGGGTAAGATGTGTTACGTCTTACAATTATAGTGCCGCTGATGCGTGTTGTGCAATGTGAAAGACTGTGACTGAAAGGGGGAAAATGTGCTGTGCCTGGAAGAGGAGAAACCGGCTTAAATGAACAATCATAGTCTCAGCATGGAGTGGCCATTAGTGCTTGAATTGGAGTTTGAAATAATTAAATGAACTTTCCAGACTACGCTGTGGAACACCTTCAGCAGCTTCTCGACAAGGCCAAAGGCGCCGCGGGGAGGCTGCTCAAATTCTCCGTGTTTTATCGCAATCAGCACCCAGACTACTTCGACTGCGTCAGGTCAGCCCCCCGTTCTCTCTTCAGACGTGTCCACAGCAACGCCATGCTACAATGACCTCTTCTTCCTGTCTTGACTTAGGCGGGAATGTGGAGGACTGATGAGTCCAGCACTCAAAGACACCAGTGGGAGCCACGGTTCTCCCATCAATGGCAAACTGCATGGAGTCTTCTTCAGCTGCAACACGGAGTTTGACACAGGTCTCCCTCCCAAAGACTCTCCGTACGGGCCCCTTCGTTTCCAGATCCCGGCCGGACACCTGCTGAATCCCAACATCAGCCTCTACTTTGCAGACTTCTACTGTATGTACACAGCCTACCACTATGTAGTGCTGGTGCTGGCTCCAGTCGGCACCGCGGGAGATGACTTTTGTCGCACACGCCTCCCCATGCTGGACTTAGCCTCTAACCCCTTTCTGACATACACTGCCCCCAAGGGGCCGGGAGAGGAGCCTCTGTACTGCCACGCCAGTGATGTCATCCTGGAGGTGCTTTTCACGGAGCCAGTTCACTTGGATCAGGGCAGCGTGGAGCAGATCAGTGGACACCACCAGCTCATGAGTCTGACGACAGCCAACGCCAAGAAGGACCCGAGCTGCAAAGTGTGCAACATCAGTGTGGGACGCTGAGGACGAGGACCTCACCAGGACTGAGTTTGGAGTGACAGTTAAAAACAGTGCTGCAGCTTGACCACAAAGTCACACTCACCACAAGTTGACGGACACTGTGGAAACAGACACTTCTAGAGTCCATGCTGCTTCTGTCTCCAACCCTTCCAGGACTAGATTAGTATGTTTAAAGTAGAAAACGTTTCAAATGTGGACTGCAGAACCTCACCACGACCACCAGCTGGAAATACAGTGAAGAGCACAGTCATTATGGAAGACATGTCAGGCTTGACAGGACGGGTGAACATTTCTGCTCTTTTATTTGTGGAGTCATACAAACTCTTTTAAGGCATTTTCAATGACGTTTACGAGAAATTTTTCCTTTTTACATTTTTTTTTCTCCAACATGTTTCGCTGGATTGTTTTACCAACGTTTGAGTTCAAAGCCCATAATTACATTTTTTAATACAATTTTTAAGTAATAGAAACAATGAATTCAGCTTATAGTGATGCCCTGTGCATGAAGTCAGAAAAACACAACTTTTCTCCCAAAACACAAAAGCAGTTCTGTACTATGCCACTTTAGCTTCTACTTGGAGCACCTTCACACTATATGTTTCTACGAGCTTCAAAACATCTGTACAAGTGTGATAAGGAACCTATCTGTGTGCCCGTGCTGCTTTTCACTGCACAGCCACGAGTAAAAGCCACGAGTAAAAGCTATTTGGGATTTTACACCAACAGTGGAGATGTTAGTATTTCAAAGTCGGCTGCAGCAGTAACTTTCTGACTGCAAGCTGCAGCTCTTAAAACGGCTCCGAGCTAAGATTAGCGTCTGCTGCTGCTCCCTGCCCAGTAATCTCTGACCTATAAAGGAATCCCAGAAACTCTGGAGGTGAAAGGGATCCCTGCTCCGGACTACAAGGCCAATTCATACCAGGGTGACGAGCCAAAATGTTAGTCATGGCGATGGAGTATGAAGTTTCAATGTTGTGCTTAAGGGATTATAAAACATTTGAGATAATATTAAATGCAAAAAAATGTATCCACTTTTAAAATACATTTCGAAATACTATTTGATGGGGGAAAACGAAGCATGTGTAATGGAATACCCCCACGTCATTACGAATTCCATTTCAGGGATTGACGTAATACACATGACAGAAATAAGGGTCACCTCTCGCCTCCAATCAAAACTATGTCATGCCCTTTCACTTAGATTCTACCCGCAGCAGAGATGTGAGTTCACACACACTGCAATGCTATAATTCTGCCCGTTGTTATTGTCCCAATAAGGCTCGTTCTGCCCTCCTGGCAAATATCTCAGACAGAACTCTATTGTCCTTTTGGCATCCAGGACTTTAGGAATGGAAACGTCGAATTCAAAGATGTCTGTCTGAGGCCCTCCGAAGCGCTTCTGCACGTACGAGCAGGGCACGTCCTTGTAGCTCCGCCACGAGTCGAAGGTGATGCGCACACGCACGTCCTTCTGGAAGCTGATGTTCTTGACCCGTACAGTCCCGTGGAGGGCCTGCTCACTGATGCTGCAGTTCTCCAGGGTGACCATGCTCTCGGCCAGCTTTGCGCGAAAGGCCTGGAAATTGGCCGCGGGCTGCGGGAAACCCAGCTTGAGGCTCGTTCCCGGGCAGCAGGTGCTGACGGTGCAGCTGTAGCCATCCTCCGTCATACTCCCCAAACCTTGTAGAGACGGCAGAAGGTCAAGGTCGGACGGCTCTTCCCTCTCAGAAAATTCTCGCACGGCTGTCAGAGACAATCCCCTCGTGTCGGCAAAAACCACCCGTTTGTTCCTGACGGGGATCAAAATGTCCTCGTCGAAGTCGTCCAGGAAGGGAAAGAACAGGGGACCCAGATAAGCTTCGTTGACGATTTCAGGGGATGGCTGTTCCGAGAGTGAAGAGCGGAGGCAGGGCCGCTGGGGTTTCAGGATGGGAACCCACACATGAGGACACAGTTGTTTGCGCTGGTTCAAACACAGCCTGACAGCGATCTCCGCGAGTCCAGCCGACTGGGCCATCGAGCCAACGCCAACAGCCGGGCAGACACTAGCAAGAACCAGAGCGAATCATTAGAATTAGACTCAATGGGGTGAGATATTCATTTCAATTCCTATATTTAGCATGAAGAAAGCGTTTACTTTGTGTTCGACATCTCCATAGTGTTTGTCTCGTGTTGAGTGATGCCGTTATTAGACTCTGGTCTTGATGGAAGATCTAGAAAACCCAAATACAAGAGTAGCCTGTGTCAGTATTACAACAGATAACATGCTAGAGAAAGATCTCAAGTTATTGTGAATATTTTAAACAACTTTATGTACAATTCTGCATTTTAAATGTCATAAAAAAAAAAAAAAGGATTAAGTTATTTAAAAATCCATATTTACCGGTAACTTACAAACTGCAGGGAGCCGCAGGTTGTTCTACGTCGTCTCGGTCATCCATTTGCCCGCCGGAGAATCTGCCTCCGCTTCCTATTTATACCACCTCTGTAAAGTTGTCATGTTGCACTCCCCACCCTCTTCTCTGTCCCGGCCAGTCAAGTTTTGTGGTTTTGTGCACTTCAAATGTTTTCACAATACTGATTTTGCTTACTTTGCAAAAGCACCCCTTCATTTTTATGCATTTCTTTTCAGTTGAATGCTTCATCAGAACAGGATCAGACCTTGATTAAAGCAGTTTGTCAGGAGGAAGATTTGTGTAAAATGGGAGTGGATGCATTATGCGCTCAGCTCAGAGTCGCTCGGTTCCCATTTGATGGATAAAGCACATAATGTACAAAGTATGTAACCTCATCCTGCATTGTGGAAAGCATTCCAGTCATCCCGGGCTCTATTCTCAGACACGTCAACAGATCCTAATAGAGGCCGAGGCATCGGTCCAAGTTTCTGGTATCGGGCTTCTGCTTTAACTGGATCACTGTCCTGCCGTCCATCAGCACGTACCACCGAGGAGAACCGGATTAATCACCACTCTCACCTGATGAGCAGGTCACTTTACCGAGGAAGCTTTGCCCACAATCTCTCCATATAAGCACATTCACACACACACATAACTACTGGTCAAGACAAAGTTAGTGATATGCATTCAAACTCTTTTGATGAGCTCAGACTAGGAGTGTGTGATTGTGCCTGCCAGCACGTTACAATAAATTTAAAAAGACTGTTCCAATTCAATGTTGTGTTCATTGTTTATTAATACTCATGTTCAATGTTCACCAAACATTGACTGTTGAACTAAAAATTGTTGCGAAAACTCTTCTCAAAGAAGAATTAAAACCCGAGTTATAAAGTGTTTTCATGTAGTGAGGATGAGCAGTGGAGTTCAAGAGGAGGACATTCTGCCGACAGTGCTCAGTTGTATTCAGCCGCCTCTCCCTCGGCTCCTTATTAGCTCCGATTACTGAGTGTGTTTATGCGAGGCCAGACAATAGGCACCGATGGCTCCCGATGAAACTCCTATATAAGAGCTCTCTCACACCGGTTATTGATCTGAGGAGGAAACGCTTTCTACATACCGTCAACATCGAGCTCACAACTGCACAAAAAAGAAATGTGAACTTGAGGTGCACATAAAAACACAGGGAGGTGATTTATTGCTGTTTACATCATATTAATATCTACAAATCACAGTGTGAATAACACAGATTAAAGAAAAACATTTTAAAATCTGCACGGGTATAAACATGTGTGTCATGAAGCAGGGATTGTGATGCCAAATGAACTGATGAAATTTCACCTCCAGGTCATCTGATGTATCTCGTTATCATGCAGGGGGGAAGAAAACATCAAATAATGTGAATAATTTGGATATAGTAACAGGACGAGTGATGAATTAGCAGATGCGCGAGAAGGGGCTTAGCAGTCACATAGATATCAACAAACTAGAATACATTAGAATTATGTAACCAAACCCATGTTGTGACATGATATGAAAGACCCAAAAATAACACCCCCGCACTGCTAAAAGCCGATCAAGTGAAAAGCGTTCCTCCACGTCCGTCACGTCTCCTCGCGAGCACTTTAAAATGAGCCGTGGCGTTCCAAACTTCTCGGCAATCGCATCCCCCACTCGACGGTCCTTACAGACGGTCGCAGGGCGGAAGGTCGTGTTTTCTGGTGTGACTTCAAGCAAACTGAACCTCTTTCTCAATGCGGCATTGTCCAGAATAAGAATAACACAGCGGACAAACCTGCAAGATCAAAAAATAAATAAATATGATGCGTTACTTGTGTGTGACCCAGAACTGCAGCAACGTGAAATGCCAGGTTGGACATATTGTTCTAATATTGTGATTCATTAGGAGCCCACGTTGTGTTGCCAAGAGACAATGAACACTGAGAAAGAAGTGAGAGCTAAAAATAAATCCACATGTCGCCGCAAAGCAGCGGCTTATGTAAGATCTGCAGATGTCGGTAAAAGAAGGTGCGAGGGCAGCGCCGGCTTAATGAGGAGGGCGACGCGGTCAAACACCCGCCGTTTCTTACCTCCACGTTCAAATGAGCTGCACGGCTCCGCTCGACACCAGCGGCGCTATGGTTCGGTACCGCATCAGGTGCTGAGAACCCTCCTCAAGATCCACCACATACTCTCTGACAGAAGAGCCACAGGGCAGATTCATCACTCATTTCAGGAGCAAAGCAGAATCATCCAATTACTGTGAAAAGGGAAACACTGCCACCTACTGGAGAGTGAACTAAGAAGCCAAATATTAAGAGATTTGAAGGAGGTACCTCTGATCGTCTGTTTCAGGCTCAATCAAGATGTTTTCTTGTCTTTCTTTCACTCGCAGGAACACAAATGAGTCCAAGCAGGGCTCGGGAACTGAAAATACATTGGAATGCAGGCGAGAGTCAGTGAAGATGTCGAGAGAAAAGCCACAGCGCATCCAGGGCTCAGTTGAGTGCGAGAGAATTGACCTGCTTTGAGCAAATCCAGTGTCTGCAGGTTTGGCGGCATGCGCTTCAATGCGACCGCTTTCAGGTAGGTTTCTGTGTTGGCATAGTACCTGCAGGACACATCGATGACTTTACATCCCCGGCACTGTTTTAAACAAACACCTTAAAAACTTTCGTCTGTTGTAAAACACTCAACTCTTTGGCAAAAGCGAATTCTTCTGGTGAAAGCAGAGAAGGAGCTCCTTCACCTCGCGACTTTTCACGCTCCAAGACATGTGGGAAAAACTTCTCGATCTGGACAAGCAGTCAAAACGAATTAGATTACAGACTGGCCGACAGTGTTCAGAGATTTCTTTGGGGGGGGGGTTTGTTTTCTTTCGTTGCTTTTCTGTGATGCCGACTGACCTTTTGCAGACGAGAGCGCAGGTAGCTGCTCAGGACAAAGCGGATTCTGTCTATTTCCATGCGGTGGACGCTGGCCTTCGCATCGCCTTTCTTCACCCGCTGCAAGTTCAACTCCTGGCGGTGGGAAATAAAAATGTTTTAAAAATCACAAACACAAAAAAGAAGCTACAACACAGCTGAGATAAACTACCAACATTTAAAAGATTTTAAAATGTTTATTTATGGCTATAAATATAGTGCATCTCTGGTACTGTGGATGCCAGCGCTGACATATAATAATGCTAAAGCTCAAAGCAAACTCAGGTTGCATCTTGAACTTTTTAATAGTTGGCATTTGAAATGTCCAGCGAAAAAAATTACTTCCATTGTCACGAATATCATGAAACTGTGTGTCAAAAAAACTGAGTGTCGCATATCTGAATTTTAAATGTTTGCTGTGGTTCAGTAAGAAGATGTAGATGAGCTCTCATGAATGTCGTTCATATAATCTTCACAAAAGTTAGAGCAAGTTTGACATTTTAGTAGGATTTAGTAGAGCAGTTCGTTATGAAATAAGGAGTAAAAAGCGTTAATCTGGCTGACAGTGGTTAATGGCATTATTATAGAACTGCGATTAAAGAATGAAAAATAGTAGCAATCATTGAGGAAACATTCAAAAAAGTGCAACACATTGAACGATTTTTGAGATGCAATATTTTTGATTGTTTATCCCTCTCACTTTTATTCCAGGGTTAAACATCGGTGTACTGTAACACTTTATTTTTAAGGACCAAGTCCACATTTTAAATCGCTGCTTGCTTGGCTCTTTTGTTGCCAGCTTCATAATTTGTGTCACTATTTTTTATTTGACTTCCACCAGGGTTCTCCCACAGTGAACATGTTTATTCACCATGTGAGTCAGCTGCTCCATCACACACTCCACCACCTCGGACTTGCTCTCCAGCAGCTCCGGGGAGAACTTCTCATTCAGCCAGGCCTGCAAACAAACAAACAAACAAGCAAACAAACAAATAAAGAAAGAGTGGAGTTGAGGCTCCTGCATGTTAGACGTCACACTTCATCCAGGTGAAGCCACTTTACTTCTTCCAGGTTGGAAATGAGCTCCGCCGGGGTCATGATCTCCTCCTGGCTGTCATCTTGCTCCAGGTCGCCGCTGTCATTCGGTAAAGAGTCCGACATTGTTCACCGTGTGGATAAATATTACGACCGAAAACTAGAGAAGCGGCTTCTCTCTTCGCGCCACAACAGGTCCTCTCGCGAGATCTTAAAACGTATTTTTTTCAACCCTGAGTTTTGTATGGAAGGCAACGCTCCTTGCCGTCTGTGTGAAATGTACTGCGAAATTCCAAGAATTTAGAATATATTTTGCAGTTTGCGAGCATAAAGGCTTTGCCTATTTCATGTTTATATCACTGTTTATCTTTCCTCATGTAGTTGACCAGAGTTTATCTTTACCAGCTCCCCTCTCCGAGCCGTACTTCCTGAAATACCAAACCCAGGATAAAATGAGCTCCATTCAAGAGGCGGAGAAACATTAGCGCGCGCCTCATTGATTGTCGCCGCCTGTTGGAGTGACGTGGTTTTCTCTATGCAAATTAACTTGTCCTAACTCGCTGAATTTTCAACAAATAAATTGGAAACAAATCAACAAATTGGAAATATTTTATTTTATATCATACTACAGCCCAAATCTAAATTTCTAAGTTCATATGAATGGCCATTTTTAATTCATAATTAAATTTTACTGCCTGTATCACCCACATGGGAATGAATATTTGTATTAATTAATGATTTTTGTGCTCCCTTTAGCAGCTAATTTGTTCAATAATGCACGATTAAGAGCCGTTTAGTGTCAAAACAGTTTTTGCTATTGCAACGGGAGCCAACTAGGATTCTTCTGATGTTGTCTCCATTGAAAACTGGCATGACAGGTTAATAGGAGAACGTTAATAAGTGAATGTGTACAGTCATGTATATGCATGCATGAACGAGGGACTGGGTGAGAAATGTGGGTATAGTACCATGTGCGTGATGATACTTTGCTGCAACAATAAAATATATCCATTGTGGGACACATAAAGCAATATCTTAGAGTATCTTAAGAGTAGGTGAAACAACACACACTGATGAATCCGGTTCTTGCATTTTTATTATTAGGTAAATGTTTGTACTTCCTGAAATACTAAAACTGAGGGAAATCCAACTGTGAAGAACACCTTTACATCAGAGCACAAGTATGAGAATGATCCTTTATGTTTGGAATCAAGTTTAATAAATCAGCTTGCACTTATTTTTATAGTTTTCGCTTTAAATGCATTTAACATCAACAAATAATTACAAAGGGTATCTGTTTCAACTCAGTTAATTCATATTTTTACAGACTGAGAGGGGAGCAGCTGATTAATATTACTAATATCAAGTAATAGCATGACTACAGAGACAAGGACTTGTGACCCCCCCCCCAAAAAAAAATAAAAAACCCAACATGATGTGGACTTTGTAGCGCTGAGTTGTATGGTACATTAAAATGAAACCCCAAAACAAATTCTGCAGTCAAAAGTTTGAATAAACATTGAAAAATAACCTGCACAAATTATCATTATTGCTGTGGAACAATTTTACCATATTAACAGAAAACATTGAGCAATATGTTTAATTTAGTTATATTTGTTAATATTCTTCTTTATTTACTCCAGAAAAAACATAGATAAAGGCCGTGCAGAAACCAAATATGTGGCATATGAGGATAATGTGGTACATATTTTGATAAAAACTGCATTTTAAATAGCACATTTCCACCTGTTCTTCCATGAAAATCAACATCTGAAATGGTTGGTTGTTAAATGTATCACTTATCAATTCATAGTTCATATCAAGAACGTGGGAATAAGGACCCTGTAAATAAAGACATCAGTTTACATGATATGGCATTGCAACAATTGGCACAAGTGTAATTTACATTTTGTGAATAGTTTATTTTTCCAAATGCACTCATTGTGTGGGCAATGAAAGAAATGTTCAAGTCTAATCCGATAAATATCTCCAAATGTCACTACTGCTTACTGACTACAGCTTGTGAGGGTAAATGTGGTTTATTGCAGGTATGTTATATCCACTTTGAGAGTTGTATAGCGGAATGGCGTACGGATATGGATAGACGGCTGAACCAAAGACAGGTGGACCGATGGGGACGTGACGGTACATCAGCTGAGACTGAGGTAGTCTCACTCGGTTGGTGAGACACTCGGGGTGTACGTTCGGCTGATAGCGAGAATCTCTCCCCGACTTGTCATAGCTCAGCAGAGCGGCATTGGGGTGAATCACATTCTGCTGAACAGCAGGAACTTTTTGTTGGGCTGTCCTGCATTTGTCCCTCTTCTCTGTCTGATGGAGCCACGGAGTCCCGCTGTGCAGCCTCTTTGCACAGGCCTCAGAGTCCACCTGCTGAAGGAACCTACTTGGGTACATTTTATAACTGGGTCGTATCGGAGCGGGCCGTAGAAGCTGCACGGACTTGGAGGCGACTTTAGTGAAACTCGAAGTGGAGGTGGTAGAAGAGAAGGGGGACAACGGTTGAAGCGGATATGAGAAATATCTGTGAGTTCCTTTGTGGTAAGGCCTCCAGGCAGAGTCTTGATTCAGTTGTTTCCCCGAGTCGGGAGACAGTGGTTGGGATCTAACTGGAGCTACGTTGTTATTCCGTCCCAGGGGGTCTTTGGATGTCTGAGTCATAGTCTTGCCTTCTTCACTGCAATCGGATGTGTTTTTGACAGTCAGTTCTGAGCTGGATGCACGTTTGTATTTACTAGTTGCTGCACCATCCTCTGATGAGACAGACACAGGGGAGGGGCTGCGTGAAGACGAGGAGGACAGAGGCAACGGCGAGCCTTCGGAGTTCCTGCTGGAAAGAGCCTGAGCAGGAGACTGAGAGCGGTGGATGACGGACGGTCGGTCTTTGTCCTCGCTCTCAGAGCTTCTTGGCAAACGAAGGCTCGCCTGAGCCATTCGCTTCTTCTTCTCCAGAGGAGAGATGACTTCCCCTGCTGCAGGTGGGATGTGAGTAATCCAGGAATTGGATGTCGGGGCCTGGAGGATGTGTGTGTAGACGGAGGCGCAGAGGTCAGTGCCGGCTCTTTTGGGCTGGTTGCTCTTGGAGACGGGTCTGTCAGGCGAGGCGGCCCAGAGAACAGAGTGAGGATGCATCATCGACTCACTTTGACAAGCAGCTTCAGGACTTTGAAGGAATAACTGTAAGACAATACAAAGGATTTGTTTTATAATTGACCATCAGCAACGCAGAATACACTTTTTCTTTTTCTTGTCTTTTGCATACCTCCGACTCTATGTCCAGATGAGTCTTTTTTCTCTTTCCGTCAGCCTTGTATACCTTTCCATCTAAATTTCTCTTGTAAGGCTTTCGGGGTTTGCTCGGAGGCAACGGTTTGTCCTCCTCTCCTTTCAAGTGTCTCTCGAACGGCAGCACCAGCCTTTAATGACACATTTTGCTTTTAGAATTCCACGCAACACATTCATCGAGGTCACTTTTTTATTGTAAAACTTAGACTAAAGTAAACATCACGCTACTATCAGGAAAATAAAGGAGGATCAGTCCCACCTTTCATAGTGTCTGCGTGTGCAGGTGGCAGCACTGGTGCTTCCTGGGCTTCCCCCTAACTCATCGTACACTTTCTTCCACAGACGTCGAGCCGTCACCTGGACAGACAAAGCATTTACAAACGCTCAAAGTTCATGATAGTGACAGTTGATGCGTGAAAGTGACAAATGACTTTTTATACGACATAGTAAGAAAGAGGCAACAAGTCGTAGTTTTTGGAAGGTATGTCATGTTGTGCTGTTTATCTGGTGAAATTATACTGTACGTGTCGTCTCTCTATCTTGTTTCATTGTAATATTGCTCTGCATCGGATCCAAAAGGACTGTGGCTGGTTATTAAACTGCAGACTTTCAGTACGGAAACAAAACTCTGGTTTGTGAACGTGTGCATGCGTGGGCAGCTGCAAATTGTCTTGTGAGTGTACAGCCTGGGACCTGACAGTCAACTCTGGCCCGTTACACTGGCATAGATAGAACTTACTGAATCATAGCCCCCAAGTTTATCCACAGCTCTGTAGATCCTCCACAGGTTGACTGAAGAGAGAAAACAATTAAAACCCAAGCTTTCAATTTAAAAGAATTCATAAGCTGGCATGATGCCAGTAGACGTTAAACTCACTCTGTTTGAAGCCCAGATGTGGAATTCGTTCTATTGGTGTGCCTTTGTTCTTCATGAAAGAGTGTAAGCTTGAAATGAACGCCTTCTCCTCCATCTTCACCACACCGGGTGTCGCTTCTTCCTCGCATTCAGCGGTGGAGTCATCAATCTCAATAACAGACATGGAAGCCTGGTGTTGAGAAGAGCAGATACATTAGAGAAGTGTATGACTAAGTCCTCCACCGTGTGAAAACCTGTGCACAGATATGTCTTGAACGCCTCACTATTGAACTGAAACTTCAAAATCGGAGAGTATGATTTCACCACGGCTTTCAATAGATAACCGCTACATTTCCTGTCTGGAGAGAAAGCAGCAGACTTGTGGGGTTTTCGGTCTCGCGTTGTCTGTCGCCGGTCTTACTTTGAAAAATAAGCTTAACCCGAAAGGGGAGTTTGGTTTCAAAAACAAAACCCACTTTAACTCAGACATTTCTGGAAAAAAAACAAAAAACAATCCTCAATAGCTGAAAATTAAAGGATCTGCGTTTGTGTGCTCAGCATCTGAACTGAAGTGTGTCAAGTGTTACAAACTCCAGTAAATCACAATGTCAATATTTGTGGTTTTCAAGAAAGGAGAAATGAAAGAGTGAAGGCATGCAGGATAAGAACTGATGAGTTCAAACTATTTGAAGAGAACTCCAGAAGATTGAAACTGAAACACTAAAAAGTTTCTATTTATTAACACAGATGGTACTATAAGAAAATATAATCACAGGAAACAAATAGTTTTTAATGTAAATTATGTACTGTAAGTAGCGAAAAGGAGTCATTGCATCTATTTCTCATGGGCTGTGGATCATGTAGTTAGTCATTCGGGTTTCTGCCCTGAAATTGAAAATTTCAGGATTCACGTCACACACTTAAATGTGAGGTTTCACATGGCGCCTGCGTTGATGAATTTCAGTCAATATTTCACTTTGAATCAGCCTACGTGGAAGCTGCTATATCTACGGCTTTCATTGCACAACAAAAGAGCTCGAGGCGGTTTCATATTGAATGAAGTTCCTCTATGTGGTTCCTGGTTCCGAGAAGTAAACTTCTCGAGTGACTAATAGTGAAGGTGGAGGCCTCTAACCGAGATAGCGCCGGCTGAGTCACAGTTCACTGGCTTCACATTGTAGTTCCCAGCTAACCGCCTGCACTTCTGACTTTCCGCTGCTGTTCTGTCGAGAACGTCTCAGTGAGCCGCGTTTCCCATCGCGGGTGTGTTGCGTTTCGATTGACGGGGTGCATCCCGACAAAGCACCGTCTTTCACAAAACCGTAACGAGCGGCGAATTCTCAAATTCAGGAAGCGTCTGCACTCAAATCCCCAACCCAAAGCTCGCTGTCATGAGCTGGAGCTCACAGGGTCCCTCAGACTGGACGTCATTCTGTCACTAATTCAGTTGAATTCTACATATTGAGTAATTTTTTTTTTGTTTTGTTTTGTTTTTATTTGGAAACCTGCGTGGGTGGTACTGATGTCATTGTGTTGCTTATGTGATTCTTGCGATGATTGTTAGTGGCGTTCTGGACCGATGCTATCGGCTGGGCCCAGCGGTCGCCACAGAAACCGCCGCGCTTTCAACACACGTCAACCTTGGAAATTTCGTGGCCTAATTTGCGTCTTCACATGTTATGAAATACAGCGGTGAGTGAAATGTGAAGCGGGTCCAACAGATCGCCTCTAAACGTCCATCAAACAATCAGCACTTCAAAAAGAACCCTTTCTGAAAGTCGAGTGAAAAGGGGAAATGAAAACGCACATTACTCATTCTGAGCAGTCATGTCTGTAGTCACTGATTAACTGTAACTGATGCAAACTGGAAGGCCTAATAATTGATCAGCAGTGACTGAAGGCAATACCTGCTCCGCTCTCGTCCTCTCTCCGTCACGGTTCGGCGTCGATGCCTCACTTTGCTCGTCTTGGGCTTGAAACACAAACACATTTGCAAAGAAATGACTTGAACAGAAAGTCAGAAATAAGTCATTAAGTTGCTATGTAAATCTGAATTCAAAGAAGTGAAGGAGCCCAGCACTTCTTCATTTCAAGAAAAAAAATGACAATGCAGTCTTTCACAAGCACAAACCCAGTTCCCTTGAGAGATTTCAAAACGGATTGCCGGGAATTCATATAAATATATAAACGGACAATTTTGCAATCTGCATGATCAGCTGATCAGCCAGCACAAAACAAAACAAAACAAAAAAATACACACAAAAAAACAAAGAAAAAACAAACACAAAGAAAAGTAGCACTTATTATAAACTGGGTGTGATATAAAACCACAGGTTCGTAAACCACTTCCTGCTCATCGGCACAACCATGTGCTGCACTGTATCATATTGTAACTCAGTATTGAGCAAGATTTTCTCTTTGTAAGCTGCAACTGCAGTGAAGCAACAAACCCCCAAGTACTCTAATATCAATATTGAAGGTTTCAAAACACAGACACCAGATGTTACATCTGCAAACAAACAAAAAAATGATCACTTCATAGAGTTGTGTGGGTAAAGTCTCGTAGCGTTCAGAGCAATCTTTTGGTTAAAAACCCCCCTGAAAAGTGCTCACGAGCATGTTTTCTGTTCCCAACGACGAGGAGATGGAATTTCCATCCTTGCTCAAAATACACCAACTTTAAGCAATTAAAGATGAGCAGAGTCCAGAATAATTATGAGAATCCGATCTCGTAATTTCCTTGTCAGGGAGAGTGAGCTTTTAATTTGACAAGCCTGAGAACAGTATGTCTTTACCAGAGTAAAGTGTTTCATCTTGTGAGCCCTCCGCCCTGCACTGATGTCAATACTGTGTAAAACCAATATGCTTCACTTTTGACATGGCTCGCTTCCTGTGCTGTGGCTTGAACCTTTAATTCTGCTTTCAGTAGCTCACGACTTCTCTATTTTCTTCTGTTGAATACATATTTGTTCGTATATTGTGCTACCATAAAATATTCATGACTGTTTGATTTGTGTGACTAAAAGACTATTATATTTACTTGTAGTGATTTACTGCAATTATGGACCTGAGAGAAGGCAAAGATTACAAATAATTTCCCAGTGAAGGAGAAATATCTAAACAAATAAAAGTATGATGTGCATAAATTACATTAAAAAAAGAGTAGATTTAGTTCAGCTCCTCATATATTCAATATAAAAAAAAGTTCATTAACTTGAATGTTTGATTCTATTTCATATGTTCTAAAGGAAAAAGACAAACTGTAAATAAGCTCAAGGTAACAGGTCCTCAATGAATTTAAAGTTGATTCTCACCCATTTCCAGAAGCCGTCCTTCAGTCTCTGGCTCATCTGTGTTTAGTGACAGTAATTCATGCCATGCTCTCTTCAACTCGACACCACGAAATAGGAAGGTGTTTCCACAGGGCAGTTTCATTGGTTGACTGATCACACCGCAGCAAATGTGGCTGGGAAACTAAGTACTTCTTTTTTTTTTTTGCTTAAATCTCACAATATCTATCCTCTCAGTTTCATCTTTTGATTTTCTGCCCAAAAGATGACAGCTGTGTTTCAATTGTTGGTCATTAAATTTCACATCTCCATGCTTTTCCCACAGCCAGAGAAACATGAAATTATAATGTAATAGTGCTCACTATAAAAACCAACTGACCTGTCCTTTTCGATTTTGTAAGTCAGTACATGGATTATCAAGTACAAGTGAAAACTCTAAATCTCCACATAGTTTCCGTGCGACCATAATGCGTCATACAAACTCGCAAAAGGTTATATTTTGGATAGAATGAACCCAGAAGCACAACATATTAAACAAGCCTGTCACCTTCAATGTACAGACACGAAATTCAGCAACGTTTTTTGATTTAAGGAAGTGAAAAAACAACACTCAACTGATGTCCAAATAAAGGTTTGAAGCGATGTCTGCATGACATGTAGGAGTGACATTTCTGGGACGTTTACTGCAAATTGATAATACGGAGGGGAAAAAAAGGATGCGAGCCTCATGACTGTAAAGGCTGGCATGAACACAACCGTGACTCAAGAATGAGAATAGGACAGAAACACTGTGGGATCCTTCAGAGTCAATGATGAATGTTGTTGTTCTAATCACAAAGTCATTTCACGCCATTGTTTAATCCAACGGCATGTTTAATCCATCATACCGGGAAAAAAAACAACAACAATAAAGTGTTATTTCTCAGGGGTGTACTGTGAATTAGAGTTTAATTTAAAGGTGATGGCATGGTGCTGTCGTAGCTCGTTCCTTTGGTTTCACAATAAAGCGAGTCCAGTTAAAGGACCATTTTATGCCGAGTTTGCATGTCGTCCCTGTGTGGATTTCCTCTCACGGTCATCAAAAACAAGTGTTTAAGGTGAAACCGTAGCTCCAAATTGGCGAAGGGTGAATGTGAGCGACCTCCATGGTCCGGATCAGTTTGACACCAAACTAAACAACTGTAATAAAAAAAGAAAAGAGAATGTTTGTGCTTGAACAGTATAATTGAGGACAGCCACACATTAATTTAACTTCAGCTCACTGCATGATGAACCTATCTTCACCTGCTGGTGTGTTTGATGGAGAGTTGTGAGACTGCTCAGGCGCTGCTGGCTGTTTAGCACTTTACACTTACAGGAAGAGAGAATGTACTACTTCCTGAAAATGGTTTCTACTGACCATCGCTGAAAGATATTGGTTAAAAATAGGATGCCCAGACAATGCAGAAGTAGCCTGTTCCAGTACAGATGATTGGCAGGCGGGTTTCAAAAACAACAACAACAAACAAACAAACAAAAAAGAGTCCCTTACAAGTTCAGAGTTACAGGGAATTGTCTTAAGTTTATAGAGGACACTCATTAACATATTTGTAAATTGAATATTTCAATTCCACTGTTTGATTAAAGCATATTTTTTAGAAGTTGAAGACTTTGAAGTGTGAGGAAAGAGTTTTACATGTTACAAAACTATTACATTTATCAAACCATTGCATAAAAAAAAAGAAAAACAACTGAATAGGTTTCTGTAAAACTGTCATACTATTCAATGTGCTACTTGTAAATTATGAACCTCCATCTTACTTACCAGAAGTTTTGGTTTAACAAAAAAAAAAAAAATTGCCCTTCAGTTTTCCGTCCTCAAGCACTATATTCTTCTTTTGCTTTAAGAATCAGAAAATGTTGAAGTTACCAAATATGGTCCTTTGCACCCACGGTGACCCTCAGAAAGAACTGGAAAGAAGTTTCCTGAAACACAAAGCCTGGATTCTCTGTTTGACTGAATAAAAGCAGCACTTTATAGCAACTTTCTGATATTTTCACATCTGACCGTGTTTTTCCCTCCTGTAAACCTGCAGAGATGTCATGATTAAAAACACAAGATGCAGCACCATCCACATTTCCTCTGCATGTTTTCAACCTCTCTGAAAGGGGGATGCCCTATTCCTCCATCTGGTGCGGATAGCGAATGACATTTCAAAATGATTAACATTTAAATGTCAAATTACCCAAATATCTACAAACTGGTCAAATATCAGAGGGATTTTTCTCCGCTTCAGTGAGAAAAACAAGTTTTTTTTTGGGGGGGGGGCTTTTCAAAACGGATTGTTTTCAAGATGCAACAAAGCTCTGCGCTGAAGATAAAAGTGTTGATAAACTGAATTTTATACTTTTTGAAGTTTGCACTTTGTTTTCAGTTGAACTCACAGACATGAACAATAATTCATGTGTGCACACAGTGTAAACGCAACTTCTAAATGTTAATATTGATTCTATCCTTTCCTCTACAGAAACACTGAGTTGATGTGCAGCTTTACAGAAATGTTAGAATTTCCAGAAGTCAGATTTTGTCATGCCCTTCTGATCTTTCTTTATCTTCGGCAGAAACATCAGTCGTGACATTGAGAAAAAATCCCCAGCTATTCATTTCAGACTTTCACTGACAAAAAACAAAACAAAACAAAAAAAAACCAAGGCAGCGGAGTGAGGCTGCCATAATGTAAATGTAAAATCAGGGCATGTGGAGAGAAAATATTGCCAGTCCAACACATGAGAAGGCTTCCTGTCTGAAGTGACTCATTATCCCAGGGAACAAAGTGAAACACATTAGACTCCAGAGACAAACTGTCACTAACAGGGTTAGAAAACCAGGCTGAGCTGAGTGCAATGGCTGCATGTGCTTTCTCCAATTTCATCTCCAAACTCTTCTATCCAATTTACATTTGAGGCCTTATTTAAAACCGTTTTACAGTTCTGCATTTGTCTTTATCTCTGCTCAAAGTTTTTTTTTTTTTTCCCTCTTACTCTTTTTCTGCATTGCTTACAATAACTGAGCTAAAATTAACGTCCTTGTCCTGTGGTGAGAGTTTTTAAAATAGGCAAGCGCAATCAGAAATGACTTGCTAAACTACGCGTTTCATTTCTTTAAAAGCCAATAGATGTTTGAGGGGATCTACAAAAAGAGACTTGGATGTAAGACAGGTTAACAAACAAAAATAGCAAAGCTTTTGATGCATTTCATTACATTGATTTTTTTTTTTAATGAAGTAATTTCAGACAAGTCAAAAACATACACTGATACACCTTTATACATATAAACAACCTTGTTGATAATCTATATATTTACACCAAATAACTATATCCAAGTACACTACTCCCATACATATGAAGTCATACATCTAATTTTCCATGCCTGAAAAGGGATATTAATAAATAAAACATTTAATCTTATCCCTTCTCCAATATTCATTAGTCACATTTTACAATTACCCAAATCCTGTGTATTAAAAATACATTTATGCAACCATCCATTTTTCCACTAGTGTGAAAAGGACAAAACAGGTCAGATGACGCAGGCTTGAAGAGTCACCGCATTTCTTTTACATTGCAAATGATCATTTAAAGTTAATTCGAGATGTGCAAAATATTCACCTGCAAAACTATTTGATGTGGCAGAAAGGCTGATCAGGTTTTCGTGTGAAAATGAAACTTAAGCATTAGAAGTGAATTCCCCTGGTTGATGCTTCATTCCAGGAAACTGACACACACCACAGCAGGTTGTTTTATTCATTTTATTATGAAGAATGTCTGTGCGTTACAATAGACTCTGGGGGAAAAACAAAAAGCAAAATGGAAACGCGATGCCGCTTTCTCTTCACAATCGGCTGCTTTTTGGTCAACTGACCTCATAGACCAGGTATTTTCTTCCATGATAAAAAAGCAATGGACTTGCATATATTTTGCCATCAAGCGGTTGAAAATGTCTTAATTTGAAATGCCACCAACCACAATCTCACCCCGTCATTATGGCACCGTGACCTCACATATCACAGCTCGGTCACGCACTCGGCTTCAGTCCGGCCGGATCCAAACGGGGCAGAAAACCACGCCTACTTATTAAGCTTCCCTCTCGCCAGCTCGTCCCTGAAAAGTCAGCGCGTTGAAATGCTGAAATGATGTTGTTCAAATGAGGAAGGTCTTGAAATGGAAACTGTTATTTACTCACAGTTTTAAGGAACTTAACCGTTTCATGCATTCTCATTCTGGAGCCAATCACCCAGAACACGGCAAACATCTGTTTCTCTATAGTTTAAATATTCACTTCAACCACAGTCTTATCAGTACAGGCTGGAGATTCACACAGGATGTAGGTTCAATCACATAAAGAAAACTCAGTATGCCGGTATAGAAAGGCAAAAAGATAAAAAAAAACAAAAAAAACAAAAACAAGGCAAAAGATCAGGTTGCAGCTGGTACCACCGTCATTTCCCTGAAATGAACAGGAGCGAGTGCTACAAGGAACGACTAAACTATACCTGGAAGAGAAATGAAGCCACTTTGTAAAGGAATGTGAAGGAGAAGTGCGATCAATGCTCACAATGGAATATAACGGAGGCCGACACTGTACTGCATCACATTGACAGGCAAAGAGACTCGTCTCGGGTTGGGGGGGGGGGTTTGGTCAGCGTGTGGATCGACACAAATCCCTAAAACTATGCGACCCGTTGCTCACAACATCAACAAGAAATGGAATTTCTTTCTTGAAATGATAAAGAGGTTTGAAAAGCAGCAGGCCCACCATTACTGTCCGTACTCTTCATTGGTCCAGAATGTGGAGGCTCACTGGCCCCGACTCAGCCTGATCTGGTGCGTGTGGACTGACTTAGCAGTGTGGTGTTGGACCGCAGAAGTTCTTCAGATCTGCCACTATAAGGATTTAAATTTATTTTTTTTTGGGGGGGGGAAGGGGGGGGGTGGCTGGCAGGGAGAGGGGGGCTAAATAAGCTCCACGTAATTGGCTGGGAACATTCCGAAGTGACCGTCCGGGCCGTATCCCCGCCACCAGCCCTCGTCGATCATCTCGATCCCGGTGATGATTTCGTCGGGGTCGAAGGAGATCTCCGTGTCGTCGGCTGGGAAACACAAGGAGCAGCACTCTTACTGGAAAAAAAACTCTGCCGAGCAAATTCTACGAACAACAAGTGTACTGTTCAGGGCAAACACAATCTGTCACTTAAATCAACTTCCTCTTATTACTTCTACTTCAGAGTAAGACCTGCCCCCAGCTGTGCTTTATGACTGTGGGGAGTCGTTTCTCGAAAGTTTGTGGCAATAAGTGAAACCACCTGCAACTAAAAACGCAGGTATTCAATAAACACAATAAATGGGGGGGGGGTCTCACCAGCCTGGTAGTCATATAAGGCTCTGGCACACACGCCTCGGTCTGTTGACTCCACGGGCGTCACCTCCGGGGAGCTGCTCTCCTCCACCTGGAGAAGAAACGGGACTCGTGATGCAGATGTATTCACATATAGCCGTTAATGCACACTCAGATTCTTTACACCCACCTGAGGGGTTTCTTCAACAGCTGGTTCTGGAACCCAGGAGTTGGCAGCCGGTGGCTCTTCTGCAAAGAGAGACGACGGTGAGCACAACTTCTTCTGCCAGCAGGTGGCAGCATCAGCAGCTGATCATGAGAACACACTGCAGCGGCAGTGGAAGCAGATGGAGGGATTGGGGGGGTGGGGGGGGGGAACTGATATTACAGGGTTAACAGTGGGGTGGTTTCCATGTGATAAGAGCCCCACCTTTCAGCTGCTCCTGTGGCGCCGCCTCCTGCTCCTCATACTCACACCTGGACTGTCCGTCATCCACATCGGGCTCTTATCAGCCAAAACACAAGCACAGACATGCATGTGCACACAGCGACACGTTCACGATTCCACACAGGCTCAAACACCACAGCCGGTCTCACTCATGGTTTGTTTCAATCGGGGGGGGGGGATAACAAAAGGAAAACACGCTTGGGAAAACAGAAAACACAATGAATGGAAGCTGCAGAGTCGTGATAAACGTGTGGAGCTTAGAAGAATTATGAGGATGATGACATGAGAGCAAGAATGAGACACGAAATGCTGAGCTGTGGAGGTGTTCTTCGTGTGTGTGTGTGTGTAAAGTTCACACCTGTGGCATGGACAGGAGAGGCGGAGCTTGCTGGCACAGGAGAAGCTTGGCGCTGAGGTGAGCTGGATCGCTCAGATTCATACGCTTGCTTAGACAGAAAAGGGCTTTGCAGACGCCCTGAGCAGTGAACCCCCGGAATGAGTGGAGACAAACCAAAATGGGCGAGAGAGAGAAAGAAAGACAGAACAAAACAAGTTGAGCAGAAGAGGAGACGGCGTTATGGAGACAGTGTCAAGCATGACTATGGGACAACTGCAGTCGGATGGAAACTTTGAAAGAGACACCGATTACCACAGAAATAAAAACCAGCGGGTTGCAGCCTACCGACCCCCGAGCGGCTGAGAGACTCAGCAGTGACAGTCAAAACAAGCTACTCGGTCGTGATGGTACCTGGCTGAGGGCTGGCGGGGGCGGGGGCAGGGTTGGCGGCGGGGGCTGGGGCTGGGGCTGGGGCGGCGGGCACGTCCGAGTCGCTGGGAGTAATTCCCCGCTCTCGCTGTTTGAACATCTCTCTGGGATTCATGGCGCGCTGAGAGATGAGAGAGGCCGCCTCCTGGGAGACACAAATAATTCATGAGGTTTTGCTGAAACGTAACGAGACCCTGACGGGACGAGGACGTCGTGCAAAGAGTGGAGGACAGGTGCGTTCTCCTCAGAGAGAGACGGAGGCTCGCTTTCAGATGGGAGAGAAGAGAAAAAAAAAGGAGGAAGAAGATTAGCGAGAAGAGGACACTTTCGGGGGGAGGGGGACTCACGTTGGCCTTCTCCACAGATTCACCTCTCATGACTGCCTTCCTCTGGACCTCCTGGTTCTCCTCCTGCTCCTCCTGATGACGTCGACATCAATGATGTCACTGCTCTCATTGATTGTTCCCCCCCCTTTTTGTTCTTACATCACCCCAAATCTCTTCTTTCACCATCAATACAACTCTACAAACGCGAAGGTTGACGAGGGTCGGTTCTACATGACGTCAAAATAAAACCCATCTTGACCTCCAGTCATCGTCACTGTCGCCAACGTGAAACAAGAGACTCTTACCCAGCGCGGCTTCTCCTGCTCTTTGCTCACAGCGTCCTGCTGCTGCTGGTACTTCCTAGTAAACGTTTCAAAAGACAGAGGAAGTGTCATTTCGACCTCTTCGAACAGCTGCGACCTGACGGCGGCCCGCTCGTAACCTACTTTTGCTGGTCAATTTGCGAGGACCTCTCCTTGTCTCTCTTGTCCCGCTGCGCTGCCTCCTTGGCCTCCCGGTCCTTCCGCTCCTTCTCCAGCTTCTGCCGCTCCTCGTCCGCCTTGCGCCGCTCCTCGTGCCGGCGTTTCTCCTCTTCTTTCTACATAGCAAACGGGAGCCGCACTGCTTGGTTATTGTGCAAATGGAGAGAAAAGCCGTCAGAAGATGAGAAGAAGCGCTGACATTGAGCAAAGTTTCTATTTATATTCTTGATGATTAAACACTACATGTCTGTATATTTGCACATCAGGAGAAAAGTTCATCTCCATCAAATAGTCCAAGACTTTCTAATATTTTACAGTTTTGAAGAGTCGACGATTTAAAACCATGTAAACACATTTCACAGGGTTTTTTTTTTTTTTTTAAAGAGATGCTAGAGGCACTCTTCACACTTTATTGGTTTGAAAGAACATTCAGAATTATACCTCTGCCTGTGCCCAGAAGTTGTCTTTATTGGTTTTTCTGATTTCCGACATGGCGTTGGTCTTTTGGTACACCGAGCCCTGCAGGAGGGAAAGAAAAATAATTCATATTAATGTGACAAACAGTCAGTTCACCAGTGAGCTTTAATGGAAATCAAATTTAGAATGACCATTTGATGATGTTCTTTCATGTGTGTAACATAAATATAAGACGAGGATCTGTCATGAAAACAAATCATTAAAAAAGGAAACAGAAACAGGGAAGAAAAAAATTAAAATCCCCAATAGGAGAACATAGTTCTTATGACATGCAAAGACCTTTTGGGGGCTTTTTTTTCTCCATCCAGGGAACTGGAGCTCAAACGGGACTGTCAGAGATTCAATACTCTTCACAATCATTCCCACCATTTTCAAAAAAAACAAAACTGCAGGCTTGGTGAGTGAAAGCCCACAGACACATTTCCTGTGCCTGCATGTTTTCAGACGCAGCTGCATAATTAAGATGTGACGCTGCCATTTATCTCTTCCCACGGAAGCGAACGGAGGAGCCTTACCACTGGGCCCTGAGGACCGCTGTCCTGGAAGCGACTGGAAGCCTCTTTGTGGAAGCTGTAGTTCGCTCCTGAGGCTTTCCCCACCTTCTGCATGATGGCCTCCGGCTCCACGTCCTCCTCTGCCCTGGCATTGACCGTGACGTGGGCCCCCTGAAAGACGCGCTGTTCATCAAAAACTCCTTTTCTTGCTTTTCCTTGGTGTCAAAACACACGTTTTAAATGAATAAGCCAACATTTTGGCTCCATTGTTTCTACGCATGTTGTTTTGAATTGTATTAAATCTGTTATTCATTGTCTTGAAGATTTAAAAAGATGCTGTACAGATTTATCACTTTAATATGAAGGAAAACGACTCAATTTACACTGCGATTAAATCACTTTGAGCACAAAGTGTGTGTTCTGTGCAGTTTCCCTGAGCATAGATTGTAATATACATTGTTTTGGCATGACGCCGATAAAACGGAAGATCACAATAACTTGTTGGTTGCTTTTTAACATGTGCAATCTTTTTCTAAATATGAATGTAAAAACAAAATGCTTCACATATAACTGCATCAATATCTTACTTTATATTTAAAAAAAAAAAGGTAAAATCATTCAATGCAATTCCAAAATGAGTTTTGTCTTAATTAAATAGAAATGATATGTTTCCACTGTCATTGTCTGGAGAGCTTCAAAACTTTAACCAGCCATAAGTCGGGACGCCTGCTTACTATCAGAAAGAAACACGAAAGGTGTGTGTGAGTGAACCTTTGTTGAGCAGGAGAGGAGTGGCGGGAGTGTGTGTTCAGAAATTATATTTGAAGTAGACCGGGTTACCTTGAGAAAATTGGCCATGGAGCTGACATGATTTGCACATAATCCCTTCCTGGCGTCTTTCACACCTTCGCCAGTCTGAAACACAAGAGAAGATTCCATCAGCACGAGGACGGCCGCCACAAAAAAAAAAAAAAAGAAAAGAAATACAGCCGAGCTGAATGTGGTGCTGACCCAGTTGATGAGAACGTATTTGGGCAGACCGGAATTTGGATCCTGGACCCGGCAGAAAGCGTACATTATTTTTCCACTGTTGAGCTCCTCGACCAGCTCCTCCAGGCCTCCGTCTGAAACATAAACATTGTGGGGAGAAGTCAGATGGTTGTGGTGATTTGTTGTGTAACCATTGGCGCTTTGCGAATGGAGAGAGAGACAGACAGAGATACAGAGACAGAGAGAGAGAGAGAGAGAGAGAGAGCAGCGGCAGGCGATCCTTTTGTGCTGATGTTCCAGTCCTGCATCCGAACGCTGCTGACAATCAAATTCCAGCACCGTTCTCATAATATTGTGTTGAGATC
This sequence comes from Blennius ocellaris, assembly GCF_963422515.1. NCBI lineage: Eukaryota > Metazoa > Chordata > Actinopteri > Blenniiformes > Blenniidae > Blennius > Blennius ocellaris. Next base: position 20,443,022 of record NC_137656.1, read on the forward strand.
ATTAAAAACGAGATGACAAAACCAACTCGGGTTACTCACCGCCTTTTTCCGCCAGACGGATATCATTACTGTTTCCCTCGTAGGTGAACAAGGCCCTGCAGAAACATCAGCCATTAAAATAAAATTAAAAAAAACAGGCTCACGCAGTTCATCAGATGTTTCGTCAACCTATTTTAAGGATCTCTCACACTTAAGCCTCCTTCACACAAGAGCTCCACAGAGGAAGTCGGGCGGCGCAAACATTTCTGCAGCTTTAATCCTCCTTGATATCGCCCATGTCACTAATCCTGAACGGATGTGTGCTCTGGCTCTAATAAAGACTTTACTGAATTTTCTTTGCTATAAAATGCCCAATAAAAATAACCAAAGATTAGCTTCCCTAAATAAACTAAATCCAGAGTTGCTACGGGGCAGTTTTGGGTTTTCTTTGCACTGGTTTTTATTAGCATAGAGGCACAAGGAAGTATTTACTGTAAAACTTTGCAAAACAGCATCTTCTTAATGTCACGGTGGGTTAAAGGAGGTTTTTCAGGCCGACGGAGGGAAGAAATTCAGAGGCGATTAAATGCCGGATAAACATTTCAAATTAGCACATTTAAAAAGGACATGCTAATCACTTCCTTTCAGTTTTCATCTCACTTCAACATACGAACACGCAACTTCCTTATCTCACTTTCTTGCAACTTCACACACATTTGATGCAAAAAAAAAAAATAAATAGAAAAAGTCCAGGGAAACCCAAACTTTGGTCAAATGGCCAACAGGTAATTCTGGTACTTTTTTCCTTATCGGAGGGAAAATCCCATGTTGGGCTTAGAGGAACTTTCTGTGCAGTGTTTGGTGTGAGTTGTTGTTCTTTATCACATGAGATCGAACACGTTTACTGCATGAAGACCGTTGACCTTCATCTCACCTGATCTGCTTCCTCCTTCACTACATCCGTCATCTATCTCAATCTGGCCGGTCTAACTTTACCTCGGCGGCTCAACCTTTGGAAACCCGCTCATCTTTGAATCTCAGCATCCTCATCTCGGCCTCCTCCACCTAAACATCTGTTCCGACATTGGCGCCTGACACTCGTCTCCACCATGCCTGCACTTCTCTTCTTCTCTTCTATACTAAACAAAATCAGCAAATTAAGGGTTTCATTTGTACACGGTTCCCTGAAAGAGCTTCTTTAAATATAAGAACTATGGACTGAGCGAAAACCGGCTTGGTGCGTTCCGTTGCCAAAAGCTGACGAGATGTTTGTCCAAAGTTCAACCTCAGCGCCAACGAAGGCCTCAGGTCAGATCCTTATATAGCCTTTGTTCTAAAACGGCCATATTTCTATTCGGCAAAAAGAGTTTGGTGAGAAACTATTTAAAATAGTTGAGCGATCATCAGATATCGTAATGAGGGCTGTTGGCCAATGGACACTTTCACATGATCAAATTTTTTTACAAGCCCATTGTAGAATAATTAAATCTCTTCTTACAAGATGTTGATTCTGTCATTTAGTAACCAAAAGTAAATGTTTGCGAGGCAGGCCGAGTGTGTACCCAGTCATTTCATTGCCTCTCAACTGTATCAGCTTTACTTTCCTCTTGTCAGCACCATGTAGGAACAAACTGTTCAGTGAAATGGGAGGAAAAAGACACAGACGAGCAGCCATTCATGAGAGTTGAGCACAGATCCCGCCAGCAGGACTCCCCCTGGGATGGGATTCACTAATCCAGGTCAGGATTAAACACTGCAGCAGCGATCAACAGGTTTCTGTCTGAATGAGTCCTGGCTGACTCACTCTATTGCTTCAAGAGGAAGTCTCTAGGTGTTTTATTTTTTTTTTACTTTCTCACGCAGATCGTGTCAAACTTCTGATATCTTACCAGGAAGTGGGTGAGGGAGCTGGTCCACTGACCTCATTTAGTATCAAGTTACTATTGTTAAAGGTGAAACTGCATGTAAAGCTAGTTAATTTCTATAATCAACTCCACCGTCAGTAACAAGCGGTTTAATCAGGGCATCTTTTCACAAGACAAAAAACCTGAGGACATATAGATGATATTACACATGAACCTCCACATATATGAACACCATTCATCATCTCGTGTCATCGTTAATCCGACTCGTTTGCTCAGATTATTGAAGAATCGTTGACCGCAGGTTAAGACTGGGTTCATTTCATGTCCAGGTTACGGAACGTTAACTTATTACTGGACGCGCTGAACTGAAAGCTAGCCAGCCCAGCAGCTAACAGCCCGCCCGATACGGAGCGAAGAGCCGCTTCACGCGCGCCGCCTCTTACCAGTTGGTGTCGGATTTTTCATCCACCACTTCTTTGTACGCGGCTGTCAGCGCAGGGCCGTTTTTACAGAGATTCACTGCCATCGTTACCACCGCGTCCAGCTAGCCCGCTAGCTCTCCGGGATGCGCCCTTCCTACTGGGAGGAGCGGCGGTGATGCTGACTCAGGCGGGGTGCGCTTCTTTTACCGCGTCTGCACACGCCGACGGTGCGGAGATTCTGTCAGCAGTGAATAATCAACTCAAATATATTTGCGAACGAGTGGTGAAGTTCAAATGTTTGTCGGCTGCATCGAAAAATATAGGGTGAAATGCTCCACATTTGATTTTGTGTGTCTGCACCGCAAAAGCGTCAAAATAGTTATCGTGATGATCAAACATACCCTGAGGCAGCACGCACAGGTATGCAGGGGCGTGACTTCACAGCGAGCCCGTGGGCAGTGTCGCGTGCCACCCCTCCTCCTTCTTCTACTTCTTCTTCTTCTTCTTCTTCTTCTTCTTCTTCTTCATAATAATAATAATAATAATAATAATAATAATAATAGCAAAAAATATGTAGTACATACAAATGTTATAGGTGACAAAACACTACGGGCTTAAGTGGCTAAAAAACAGAACCTATATAAGATAAATAGAGTATAATTTTGAGTAAGAATAGGTCAATGGAATAAAAAAACAAGTAAAACAAAAGGTAAGTTTAAATTAAGATGAATCTATAGAAGTGGGTTTTTGCAAAGAGATATAAAAGAGTCACAGATTCTGCAAGCCTTATCTCCTCGGGCGGGTCGTTCCTCAGTTGAGGGGCCCTGGTGGAGAACAAACGGTAACTCTGAGATTGAAGCTTTGACTTTGGGATGACCAGAAGGACTCCATCCGAGGACTATACTATTAACATATACTAAATAATAGATATTTTCAATCATTTGGAACATAAAGAATCGATTCATGTGATCATTCATCATGATGATTTGTGCATCACATTGTGTTTGCTTTTTTTTTTTATTCTCTTTTTCTTCCAGACATACAATTTCTTACAGACGTGCATTGCAAACAATTTTTCAGTTTTACAAGTGAACAAACATACAGAATGAACAATAAAAAAGAATAATAGAATACATGCATACACACCAGAAAAATACATTAAAAAAAAAATCTAACAAAACAAAACAAGGAACAAAAAGGTAAATAAATTACTAGATTAATTGAATGAATGGGTATACCCGAACTTTTTACAACTTAACCCTGTAAAAAACGGAGGTAATTGTTTTTTTGGCCCCAAAGAGGAAAGGTCAAAGGTCGGCGCTCATCTTGACTCAATGTCACCCAAGATAACAAATCAAGCCAGAAGTCTGGGAGTAATTAATGGGTCAGACCTGAAATTCAACAACCACATTAAGACAATAACAAAACCAGCTTTTCGCCATCTGAAAAATAAGGCAAGAATGAAAGGATTCCTGACCAAACAAGATTCACAGAAAGTGGTTGATGCTGCAGCCAACACAGGTGGAGCATGCTATATGTGAGCTTCACCCGCTGCCCTGGCAGCCTGTGAGTCAAAGGATTGATTTCAAAATCTTATTTCTGGTTTATATAGCTTTGAATGTTCCTGGGCCGAAATACGTCTGAGACGTACTTGTAGAATGTGAAACATGTGGACTCCTGAGGCTCTCGGGAACAGGTTTACTCAGTGTTCCGAGGGTCAGAAGAAACGAGGTGAAGCAGCTTTTAGTTCCTACGCTCCTCACCTGTGGAAGAAATTAGTTTAATTGTGGAGGACTGCTGGCAAACTCACTTCTTTTAAATCAGAACTTGAAACAGTATTTGCCCAGGCTTTACATTGAACAAGTTTTAACTTAACCATTAACTTAATAAAGTTTTTACATTATTTATTCTCCCTTTTATGCCTTTGACGCATTGAACGATGCATCTTTAAGTGCTTGACACTGGACTCCTTTTAATTATTGCACTAAACACTGCACTGTGCTGTTGTTACTGCTGCACACGAGCAACACAACAGAGGTCCTCAAGGGACATGCATTAAAAAAAAAAAAAAAATCCTAGTTCTATTTATACTTGGCTTAATATTCATCTTGTGTATTTTGTCTCGCTAGTGTTTTGTTCTCATCACGCGTTGTTCAAAACAATAAAATGAGTCAGAATTTTCTTATATAAATAAATTCGCCTACAAAACAGGGCAACCAGTGGTGTCAATTATTGAGTTATTTATTCAAGCATAAACTTTACTGCTTGGCCTCTATGTTTCAGCAAATGACTTCCTTTTCTCAGCGCAGGTTTGTGTTAATTTGAAAGGCAGCACTGAGCAAACATGCACCATAATATTGTGAAGCGGTTTTGCAAATTATTGGCAAACTTTATGTAGAACTGCTTATTGCTGTAAATGATACAGTAATTGATTGCATGACTGGAATGTAACGTAATGTAATGTTTACACCAAATTTGAACAAATATCCATCAAATGCAAGACTACACATATTTCAGTGCTCTACAAAGCATTACAGGCTTTTCAATACAGTCGATGCACAGTTGATTGCTGTGCATTAAAATGGAGAGAAATAACTGCAGACAACAGTAAACCAAGATGAGCTTTATTCATATGTTGTAAGAAGGTCGACAGTTATCTTGTGTAGGCTATGTGAAGACGTGTGGATGCTCATAATGGCAGTTCAAGCACAGATATTCCAAATTATTAAATGCATGAAGGCTGTTCCTGCATATTCAAGGGGAGGGGAGAAGCCAGGCTGATTTTTATTTTTTTTTTTAAACAAAAATATTGATATTACTCAAGCAGGTTTCCTTATCAGCCGATGAAAATTAATCGTCCACTCTCAGGGGCGTGGGGGTGGGTGAGGGGGGGGGGGGGGGGACAACACACAGCCCTGATAGCAAATTTACAGTTTACGACACGTTCCGTCTGCCTCTATTGATATATACATATACATACAAAATGAGGGTTAAGGCTAAAATTTTAGTCGGAGGTGTTAGGCAGATGATTTGTAACGAAATCCCTGATATCTGGCAAATGGCTGTGAGACGGTTCTCCAGAGTGCAAAGCATGCCAAGCTGCCTATATAAACTTCTACAGAGCACACTGCTGGATGAGGGAAGTAAATATCGTAGTGTCGAGTCGAGGCTGCATTCAGTCGTACAGCTGGAAGAGAGTTAGCGTTCAAATAAATAAGTAGCCAGGAGAACAGACAACAATGCACACAAGGATTCAACTACTTGTATTACAATTGAGGTTCTTGCAGCAAAAATACTTTAACTGCCTTTAGAGGTTTTAACCCCCCCGAAACAAAAAAAAAAACCAAAACATTTTAGTGAATATATTTCAGGACATCTTGTTTTTTTCTTCTTCTTCTTCTCTACAGCAGCTAACAATGATGAAAATCTATATTAAGTGCCTAAACTGTGAAGTTAATTCTACAATCAAAGCTTCTAAATTCATCGTGCTTCGCTATGTGTTTTCCTGGATGACTCCATTCAATAATGCCTCGATAGTTAAATCTCTTCCCCATTTTAATTTTCAATATTTCCCTTTATATTGGCAGCATCAGCACATTGAGCCACTATTATTATTTTTTTGAAAATCAACTTTTCCTATCTATGTTATCCAACGGTTACAATGGATTATATTAAAACTATTACATCATGACAAATCACAATCATGTTCAGTTCTTGTGACACAAATGAAAACAAACAAACGAAAAAACAAAAAGCCTAAAGCTAAAGCTTTTGAAGATACAATACAAAAAGTCACAAATGTAACACCCAGACAAAATGCTTTACCGTCAGTGTTGAGAATCCAAAAACAAAAACACAAAAACTTGAACATAAATAAATGCGAAGCGTCAATATTACCCGACATTAAACTTAAAACTGTCATGGTGAGTTACTGTACTTATTCACCTCCAGCAACTACATGACCTCGAAGGACTAGATTCTAGAAAAGGTCAAGTCTCTTCAAGTTCCCATTTTCAGCACGAGGGATGCCTGCGGCCGGTCACCAAAAGGCCGTTTCCTTTCCAATAGAACAGGAGCACAAACATGTCTAACAGTTTGCTCCCCTGGTTAAAAGCTGTTCACATACTAGTGTTCAAATAATAATAATAATAATAATAATAATAATAATAAAAGGAGTGGAAAACTGCAGAGGGATGGTCAGGGCCCATCTCTGACCATGCTGCCTCCTATTAAACATAGTTTTTTAAGTAAACAAACCATTGGATTAAGTCTTGTTTTGTTTTTTCGAAGTCTGATTTCTCGGGGTGGAGTGATTTTTCTCACCACGTGTCACTGCATGAGAAGGCCGACGTGTTCGGATACCTGAGTAACTGTACTGAGGAGGCGGCGGCGCACGGCTGAGCCGTACGCCGAAGAGGAGCCATGTTGATATCCGCATAACACAAGTAACCAACGTTAGTCGTTTGTGCAGAATGGGCATCAGACATGGGTGGTTCGTAACAGGAAGTGAGGGCAATGACAGCATGTGTGAGAAAAATGGGAGTGAACGGCGGGTGTGGGCGTTGCCGGTCGTTGACAGCAGCTTTTTTTTCTCCTTTCTTTTAATTTTAATTCCAGTGTCTTTAGAACCGTTTTAATACTGATACAACTTGAATTGCAGTGGGGTGATGGGAGACCAATCCTGCGTTGCCAGCGTTCACATTGTTTCGGGGGGTAGAGACAGTTATGTGCCAACAGATGAGCTGCTGGTAGTGGCACTGCACCGTTTTGTGTTCAACAAAGAACATTCTGTCTCAATTGCACATATACCGCTTGAAAAATTAAAACACAAACACAGAAAGGCCACTAAATACATGGAAATACAGTAATAACGGGACTTCCAGTGGGACACAGACAGTACCTCTGAAATGAAAGGAGACCCAATCTCCTGAAGACGCTTCCAAGTAGCACGATATGACTCCGTTGACAAAGAAAACGATGCATTAGTTGCAACAACAGAAAGAGCAGGAGTAACAGTTTGAAGTCCGAGGGTGGGACTGTGAAAAGTTTCCGCTATTCCTTAATGGGAGTGCTTTAAGGAGTCCATCAGGTCCTGCTCAACAGATCCATACAAGTCATGAAGGAAAGCAGACGGTAGCAGTTCAGCACATGGAAAGCCAAGTGGCACTGTACCTCATTGTATCGCTTCCTCCTCCAAACATGGGCTGCTGATTAGTTATGGGTTTGTTTTGTTTTGTTTTTTTTTCTCTCTCTCCGCGGTTGCTCATTTGCCTCAAGTTACAATTCGTTTGTTTCTTTTGTTCTCATGTGTATTTCAAGCTTCCTGGTTTTCTCACATTGCATACTTCTGTGTCCATTCCCTTGCTAATTTGTTGTACCTGTAAAAGGAGACACATGCAACGTTTGTGAAAATGCTGGAGCAACTTTCAAACAGACATCAGCGTGAAATCAAGAAATGGTGAAAGTCGTCAGGCGCTGCACTCACTTTTCCCTGTCGGCCTTGTACGTATGAGCGATCTCCGGTACCAGAGGGTCGTCCGGGTTCGGATCACAAAGCAGAGAGCAAATAGACAATAATACTGTGGAAGGAAGAAAACATGAGAGAAGAGCGAAACAAAAAAAAAAAAAAAGAGATAACTTTTGTTTTACAAACCTAAACCAAGCACCAGAAATCTCAAACATGATATTAATGAGTAACATTTTCTCACAAAATTCTGATTGTTTTCAAGTGTTAGTGACTGATTAAACGAGACAGTCTGTATGCTGACATCCAGCAGCAGATCACAGGGACATATGTCAGATAAAGGCTAATATCACACTGGAGGTCATGTTCAGTGTAGCAGCACAACCTGGAGTGTAGAGTCCAAAGGCTTATTTATGCTCTTAGTGAGATAAACAAACCAACAAACATCACCATGTGTGCGTACGCTGCATCCATTACGTGTCTGTTCCCCTGAATCTAACCGACATGAACCGGTTGCCGCAGTACCACCAGACGTGGAGGCACTGCTGCAATAGGAAGGAAATGGCAGTTTGTGGAGTTCAAAGTCCTGACAGAGCGCCTCCACTGGTCATCCTTTCTTATTGCAACCACGATCACTTCTCCCTCCACTGCAGCCACTGACGTATGGATCGTTTTCTTTTACTTCTCCCCTGAAAAACTCTACTCTTCTGGGTGGAATTTGGCCAGTTTGTTATTTTAGAGCGGCCCCCTTGTGGATAAGACTGCAAAACACATGGAAGTGTGAAAAGAGGAATATTTGAATTAGTTTTTACTCCTGGCTACTTTGACTGGATTTAATTTGACTGTAAAACTATCAATGGGTGACATTTGCCCTTTTCTCAACATAACAACTTTCAAAATCTGTTTAATATTATGACGGTATTTTTGTTTTCAGTGACATGGTGATGAATCCTATACTGGGATCTCTTTATTAAAAAAATGGGCCCACAACTCTATTGTTCAGCATTTTGTGATTTTACATAATCTTGTAAATATTATCAATTGTCTTGGGAGAAGTGCTGAAGTCAAACCTGGTCAGAGGCAACGGGGTCGGAGTAAAGAAGTTGATTACGGCACAATTTCAACCATTATCAAGGAGTTTGACAAATTCCAGTTCAGGTTTTCATGTCAGGCTTTCGGATCCACCTCAGCTACAGGCCTTCTTTGGTTTTGAATATGTTTGTATCAAATTGACTATTTTCCACTACGTTTAGGAGTCAAGGAAGCAAATACAGGACAACATTTTTTGATTTGGAACAACCCTGCATCATCTCTTCTTACCTTTAGATACTGTGAGTGCAGGCGACCATTGTGATCTCAGGATGTCCAGACAAATACTTCCATTGCTGTTGATATTTGGGTGGTAAATTTTTGTTGTAAACGCAACCTGCGGCAAAACATGACAGGAACATTTTAATCTTCACAAATAACATGAACTTGATTGACAAGTTGGTTTGGTCGCGTTAAAATTGTGTCTTGTTGTGTGACACACACACAAGTTTTACTCACTTTGGGTGGTTTGAAGGGGTAATCTGTAGGGAAGTGAATGGTGAGGAAAAACACTCCGCTCTGATAAGGACTGTCACTCTGTTGGGAGTAAAAATAGGAACAAGTTCAGCATGTTGTCAGCAGCTTTGTTTTTCGTATTTTATATTTTTTGTGCTACCTACCGGACCCATTATTGTGGCCTGCCAGTGAAACACTGAAGAGTAAATACAGAATATCATATAAATACGTGTCAATTTTAATTCACAAAAAAGGACATTGTCACTTTACAGATGTTACATTGAAATTATACTCGTACATCACAGAAAAACATTACACTTACAATCTTCTCCGACTGGCCCAGCAGAGCACTGAGCAGGAGGGTCCCTCTGCAGGTCTGACAGTTCCTACATGAAGAAAAACATTAGGAAACTTTGAAAAATCACTTAAACTGATGTGATGCTAATGTGGTATGGGTACCCTTAAAAACCTGCTCACGTCACGACTGATACAATTGGGTTCAAATGATAAACAGTGGATATATTCAAATATATTTGCCTTGATGTGTAAAACAGACAGCTTTGTAAAGAACATTAGCCTCTTTTAGATATCACAGGGTCACAAAGTTATAGAAAGTCTGTCTATATCTGCATCCTAGCAGGTTTAACCTGAGGTAAAACAAAGACCATGAACAATTGGCATATTTTGTAATTCATCAATCATCAACAAGCATTTCTCTGAATCGAAGATTTATTATTTGTAGTGTAAATTGTTTATCTAAAAAAAAAAAAAAAAAAACATCAAAGTTCTAGATTAATTTATCAAAACTTGTTAAGAACTTTGTCACTGACTAACAATGCTCTAAAACATAAATAGAAGCTGTTGTCGTTTTGCTTATGATATTGGGCTCTACCATTACTAAGGTTCAATTTTGAAGCAGTGTTTTGAGAGTCAGTTAATCCTGAAATCAACATGACATTTTAAATCACAATCAAATGACAGCTAAAATGACCTGAATACATTTCCGGCGGTCGTGAGAACACTTAATATCTGTATCTATGTTTTTAATCTTGGCTGTTGTGACACAAGAACAAAAAAAAAATAAAAAAAAAATAGTTGCCTCGCAATTGAAAAAAATACCAACAAGGCCATGAATAATAAAACACAATATAATAGGAGAGAATATTAAACCGGATGCACTAACATTAATGTAAACACTATAAAGGAAACCTATTGCAGCAAATACCAAACAACTCCAGCCAGCAGATGCCAAAATAGAATTAAAGCAGGTTATTTAACATCCATTGAAAGAAAGTCTATCTATTCTGTTATATAAATACACACCATGGCCTGCTCCAGTGCCCCATTTGCCATTCCTTATATGGCAACACTGACACTAGGGTTCAATTTTGGCAACCATCAAGCAGCTGTCATTCAGCCACTAAACACAGGCACAGAGTCAGCCTCAGACATCGACCACCGGGATAAAGAAAAACTGACAGCCGAATAATTTGGGAGCAAACCCTGATCGTGCCAACCAATGAAACCAAACTGACGCTTAGCAGGAAAAGTGCTATCCAAAACACTGCTCTGAGGATTTACTCTCTCTCCTCCACCTGCAATCAAGTTTAAAGACACGATTTCACACAAAATGTTCAAACATTCAACCCAGATCACGTGTAAATGTTGAAGTCAACGCGTCGTGATGACATTATTGGCAGCAGTGCACCAACAGGGCCAGCAGTGAGTTAGCTCGTCTTTGTCTGTGAATTATTTGGAAAAGAACCGCACAAAACAAAGCTGAAGAGGGTTAGTTCGACCTGCTGAAAATACCACACTGCGCTGCCTTCGGAGAGGGCGGCGCACTTGGAAAAAGACACCCAGTGATGGGCGAACGTGACACATGAAGAAAAATATACACTCACCTTCTGAATTCTTTTCAACGCCATTGCTCCAATGGCTATGCTAGGTAGCCTGTCAGCTAAGTGTTAGCACTTCACACATACAATTCAGCTTCTGTGGCCGCGTGCTCTCCACTCTCAGTTCACGTAAACTCAGGAAATCACGACTGGCATGTAGCAGACTTAGGGTTTTTTGGTTTCTCGGACAAAATATCTGCTAGTTATGCGCTATTTGTTGGTCTTTCTTCTGCTGCCTCTCTCCTCTCATCCGTACTCCTCTCGGTGCCTGACAGACGGGATTTGGAAATATCGCGAGATTTCACAGACACGAAGCAACAATTTGGACTTCCTCCAACTTCCATGAGTGTGCGTCTTAAAACGGTTTGAAAACTCTAACTTTTAACTTGTGTGCTTCAACCACATGTTGTAAAATGTTCAAAAATCCCTGTTTATATTAAAATTAATGACGTACAATGAATGCCCAGGCCTTTTAACTACTACTTACTACTACTACTATTATTATTATTATTATTATGATTATTATTATTATTATTATTATGATGATGATGATGATGATTATTATTATTATTATTATTATTATTATTAATGTTATTATTATTATTATTATTACACTTTGCTGTGTTTTCAGTCAATCCTTTCTCTACTTATATTACTCACGTAAAGCCTGTACATATTAATATTAACATTTAATATCCTTTTTTAAATTTCATCTTGTCTCATTTAACATTAAGTTTCTTTTGTATTCATTCTCTGTGTTCTATTCTGTGTTGAGCAACACAGAAGAATTCGAAGAATTCGGGGATGAATAAATGATGTCTTTCTATTCTATTCTATTCTATTCTTAATTATATCTATGTTATCGTAATGGAAAGCTATTTAGTGGCAACCTCGTTCAACATGAATTTATGAATACCGTATTATTATAATAAATACGGATTTTCATGCATAAAACAGTTTCCGTTTATTCATTTAGATCACATCACTATAACCTCTTCAAGACCTGTCCACATTAATGCTTTATATTTACTTGATTAATTTTGATCCTGTCTCATTTGATATCTTCAATACTCTGTTGTATTTAATACATTATATTCTAAATGAAGAATGTCTATTCGAAATATTATTTATGTTATCATAATGGAAAACAATTTATTTATTTTTGTTTAAGGTTAATTTATGAATGCCTTCTTAAAGATTATTATTGTTATAAATACTAATTTTCAAGCATAAAAACATTTTACATTCTGTTTAATAATTTAGATCACCATCACTATAAACCTAATCTCATCAAGACTTGTACACATTAATGTTTAATATTTAAATATTTAAGTTTGATTTAGTCTTATTTGATATTTTTGACCTTCTATTCTATTTTATTCTATTCTATTTATTATGTTATGCGTGAAGAATGTCACAACAGTTCAATTCTGTTCTATTCTATTCTATTCTCAAAAGCTAAAGTAAAACCTCCTTGTTGTGTAAAATGTCTAGTGTAAATCGTGTTATTGTTGTAACATCCAATTCAAGATAACTTTCAAATTCAAAACATGTTTCATCTGCTTTCAAGACGAGATCAGATAAAGGTATTTAGTGTGCACCCTGTTCAAGAAGAATTCATGAAAACCTTTTTAAATATTCACAAATAAAACAAAATTGTTTATCACTGTTTATTTCTCAATTTCTTAGATCATCGTCATCATCATCTCAACGTGGGTTATCATGACATTTACATGAGACATGAGTCAAAACTGAGCCTTAAACATGATCTGTCCAAACTGTAAACTTCACCACAACTGACTGAGACCATGTGTCCACAAGATGTCAGTATTTGAAAAGAGCAAATGCACCCACAATACAGCCAGTGTATATTATTCAGTAGCTACAGGTTTCTTCTGAAATGTGACTGAGTAAGGTAGCAAAAAATAAATACCATCGTGATTTAATAACACAGTAATTGACTGAAGTCACATTTACATTTTTTGCTGTCAAATGTTTAGGTTTTTTGTCTTCTTCTCAAGTGCAGAAGTGTACAACAATGGTTCACCTAAGTACAATGGAGCTAAACACGTGTATTATTTACACACACTCTTAAAGAATAGAGAAAAAAAGACTATAGAATTGTTCATTCAATACTCAACCACTGTCAAGGCATATTCATCTGAGTCAGCTGCGTGCTCCGGTTTCTGCGCAGCCTTGTCTCGCAATGCCTCATGAGCTTCCCTTTATATGTCTTAAACAAGGGTGAAAAAAGAGCTCTCATTATTTTAGTGAGTGTGTATGAATGGCTCGCAGTGTTCATTCTTCTTAAATGGCTGATTCAGTGTCAGGTTGAGGATCCTATCGTCAATGTGACACTGAGAGGGACCATTTTCTTTTGGAAAACTGAAGATTCCTTCAGATAATATCTTATTGTTTGCTCATCTCTGTGCTCTCAATGACCTGCCTGTCCTCAGGGTTTGCCTGTAATCAGATTCAGCAGGCAGCAGAGGTAGCAGTTTGAGTCTTGTGCAGCAGGGGCCTTGTGTTCTGAGTTTGTCTTCTTGGAGAGGCCATTTATCAGCATGAGGTTTTCAGACACAGTCAAGCCCACACTTTGTTGGCTTGAAGCCTTGGTTCACAAAGCCTCCCACGGTCAACCTACTGTAGCTTCCTCTGAAATCTCAAATCACATTGATTTGCTTGCTACTGTGTACTTTAAACCTTTAGGGGCTGGAGCAGACAGAGACAGTAGGTCTCCTGTTTACGTGGTGTATGCCACTTTGTAAAAGTTCAAAGTAATAAGCCACACATGTCGTTTTGATAAGGCAACACACCACTGAACTGCAAGGGGGGAATTTCCCACCTGTATCTAAAAGTTGAGTTTTTGGTTACACGACTTGTGCCCCAAGTTCCAATTTGATGTATGACCCAAGGTGTGAACGTGTCAGACCTGAGATGATATGGGTGGGGGAAGGAGCTTAGTTGACCCGTCTCATGAGCAATATAGCCTTAGTGCTGTTATTTGAAACCACGGACTCAGCAGACTCCAGCGATCCGTCTTTTTGGTCACATGAATCATCATCAGTAGAAGTTCAATTGTATAACAGAACACATTCTGCTTGTCGTGGCAATTACGCCACGTATCATTTTAAGTATGTTAATCTCAATGGCACTTTTCCCATGGTTGCCATGACAAAGCATATATGCTCACTGTAATTTTCAAAATTAACTTAAATGGGTCTTGCTAATGTCTAAATTATCCAATAAAAGCGCGACCAATTAATGTTGAGCACAAGCTGGGCTCACAGTCCCCAGAGGTGTCCTACCTTCAGCCAGTCTATTAGCTTTCTGAGGGCTCTCTCATGGAACAAAGATCCATTGTTCCCACATACTAAGAGATATTTGTTCACTCCTTGTATCAATGGTCTTGATTTGATTATACACTCAGGCAATATGTGCAAGCAGTGCTCATGTTTGCAGTGAAGTCAGCATTCTGCACAATCAAATAATTCTTGAGCTAAGCAACTGGAAAAAGGGTCATTATGTCTGGAGCAATCAGTGTTTCATGGCTCATTTCCTTAGCTGTGATTTGATTTTGCTTGTCAGTGTTGAGGTGGCCTTTGACCTGGAAAGTCTCAGAATTATTTCTCAAATCTGTCCCTGGCGTTTGTTGGTATCAGTATCTATGCTTTTCACAACTTGGATCAATGCATACATCATAGAAGCTGCTGGTTTTTTTTGTATTTTTCTCTTGGACTTTCAAACATAGTACATGTTTACTTTCCATTTTTTTCCCCCACAAAACAACATTTATAGCTGTAAGATTGTGCTTTTAAAGGATAGTAAATGCTGTAAACAAGCCCATAGTACTATGCAAGATTTATTTAATGAACATTGACATATACAGGCAGGAAAAATTGAAATAATCAATTATGTAATTTCAGGAGGTGAGAATCTTAAAATCAACAGATAAAGTTGTTTACTAAATGACAGATTTTAGGCTATTTATTCCGCATATAATTTTTAGCTGTTGCAAAAGTATAAAACTGATTTTGAAGAGTAATTTTGTTGTGAAGGACATCTTTGTGTGTTTCGAATGTGGCATCATGACAGGGGGAATCAATAAAGTAATTCGAGAAATGCAGCGAGTCAAATGTGGAGGATCTGTGTTTGAGAAAAGCATTAAGTAGGTGGAAGTAAGAAAATGGAATCACTGTTAAATCGTTCAGTTCCTTATCCAAGTATATTTTCCTTTCTAAGCCCTGTTGAAAAAGCGATCACCAAACAATGTGACAATTATGGTGCCCATGTTCTCATGTGCCCTCTGTTAGACTCAGTAAGAGTGAGTTATTAACCAAAGTGATTTAGGATTTTTTTTAAGTTCTCCTCTGAATGCTATGATTTAATACCTCCCCAGGGTAAGCAACAGAAATGATCTCAGATCCAGTCCCCTATGAATACCCCCTCTGATCCACCCTTATCAGATGTACATCATGTGGAGCACACAGACAAACCACACATATAGCCATAAAGTACCAGTAATCCATTGGGGTTAAGCACTTATTGAGCAATCCCAGGAGCCCCGTGTCTCTGTGTTGCACCACTCTTCTGGCACGGTGATTGACAGCTCTTGAAACTGTTTCACTGTGCTCCTCTTACAATGAGGAGTCTCCAGAGGAGAGGTAATAACTAGTCTGAAGTGTTGACTAATATAATTTAGCAGTGACTCTGCTTAATCAAATGCATTCCAGCTGTTTGGGTTCTGATGATAAATTCAGGTTTTCCCAGTTTGCTGAGCTTCCTTGAGAGACAAAGAAGGGATTTCCTTTGAAACAGACAGGCAGTGGCAGCACCAACAAATAGTGTGGTGCTGTTATCAAATAGAAAGTCCAACTAAATATAAACTTATCTGCAGCCTGAGCCTGTGCAAAAATGAAGGAGGAAGGGAAGACTGGTGGCGTCTCTGCGAGTCGCACAGTGCAACATTTGTAGGCTTGATTTGTGTGACAAAGATATGATTCAAGAAACACAAAGTATTTCTACACTTGAAGTGTGTTGCAATGTTTTGTGACCTCACCGAAGTTGAAATATCTCACTTATCTTTTGTCCTTTTTGCAAGCATAAAGAGACCAACTCGCACATGCACACCCTTTCTGCAGGGGATATGGGATACTTGAGTGCGGCTGCGGCTTCATGGGGTTCAGCTCTTAAAGCAGCCACCTGTTGTAGGACAGGATTATACCGTGCAGAGGTGCGTAGTTAGCGTCTGTAATTGTGTGTGAAAGTAAGTGACTGGGACATGGGGGGCTGTCCATCCTGCTGCACAATAAACAGTTTGTTTCCCAGGAGCACCCCTCATGTTCCTGTTGTTGGCTCCATCGCCGCTCACTGGGAAACGTCCTGGCCTCTATTGTCCGGCAGGTCAGAGGTCACAGGATGCTCCTAAAGGCCCAAAAGGGGAGGTAAGAGGTTGGATAGTGGAGCTTGATAAAGAACTCCTGACACTCACACACAAACACCCCTTAAAAAACACAAGGTTGAAATCGCCTCTTCTTCTTCCTCCTGTCGACACATTGTTTTTCATTTTAAATTCCCGTCATTATCAAGAGTTTCGGGAAATGAAATCGGGACAAAGCCTCCACTGACTATTTCATATTGAGGGTCCTTATTGCCTGTTTAGTGCTGCGTTCCTTATCCGTGTTCCTTGCATATCCTAAATGGACTCAAGCACTCCCATTCGAATATAGGAAATCAAATCTAAGCTGCTAACACAGGGAAAGGCCAATTATTCAAGAATTAAAAACCGTTGTAGTTTCTACCACACATATCTCACATTTGACATTAGAAACTGCCTGCTGACTGTAACATGCTGCATGAACTGACTTTTAAATACCATATCACAAAAGGAATTGGATAAAAAAATTGTTTTCGCAGCTCTATTCTATATCATAACACAGAATATTGTCCCAATTAAACAAATAAAAATTAAACAATCACCATGCTGCTTGTGAGGAAACCTCTTGAAGTACAAACTGACAGCAGGGGCTGAGGCAGGTGCCTGTTTTTGTGTCTGTCAAACACTCTTCAAGCAGTGTCTCCTATGGAGTTTATTTTCAAGGGATTTTGAACTGTAATCACATTTTTTACTAGATGTTGAAGAAAAAGAAGAGTTGCAGGGGTTGTAGCCACCTGGCCTGGGCCTCAGTGTACTGGAGCAATGGGATGAGTAGACATGCTATTCCCGGGACACTCCCAGGGACACATTCATCTTTTTTATGGAGCCAGAATCGCCAGTGCTTTGAGCAATATTCCAGATGATTGCTGCTTGGCGTTTTTTACTTTTCTTTCTGTTGTTTTCTGTCATTTTTTTTTAACTTGTTGAGGTATTTCAGCCTCAGCAAAAAGCTGGTCACTTTTTAATATTTGCTGTTCAAAACATTGAAATTTTGGATTCTCATGCTTGTCTATGATTGAGTATTTGAACTATAAGTGCAAAGAATAAACACACTATACTTAACAGTAAAAGCACAACTTCCAAATCTGTGAATTATTAGCGCAACTACCAATGTGGCGACAGTGAAAAATGTCAAAACGTTTATTAATGTAACAATAAAACAGCAAAAAGAAACATCCTAATACTTTCTACATGGACAAATGTATTTATATATAATATGAACTTGCTGGCTTACTGTTCTCACTGATAATCTGTAACAGTAGAAGGCCTACTTTCTTGCTTTCACACTACGATCATTTCCAGACATTATACTCAATCCTAAACAATATGTAATTTGTGATTCTTGAGACTGAAGTATCACTGGAAAATATTGTGTTTCACTCTGTGTGGGTCAGAACTATACTTGGAAAACATCCTTCGTTCTTCAGAACTGAAGTGGATGACTTTCAACACTCCTCATAATAAAACAGACCCTTTCATTAATCCCACACAGGGAAAATCTGCATACTTATCGTATTGTGTTGTTCATTTCTTTGTAAGTGTCTGTACTCAGGCTTGCAGCATCTGATGTAAGCTGAGACACTGATAAAAGTAACGTGAGATACAAAAGACACAGCACATGGCTGTATTCCATTTTCAACCACAGGCAATTATTAATATAATGCTCATCGTTTGGGTTACATGTTTTGAATCTTCCTCGGGGCTTGACCCTCACCTCGCCTTGCCCTGTCATATCAGGTTAGGGCTTTTGCTGGAACAGGGACGTGACAGCTGGAAATGGTTTGAGGCTCTGTGGATAGTTTGTTTTCAGAGCACGCTGCAGGACTGGATGAGAGACACTTGTAGGTTAGCCTTTGGCTGCAGTGCTTATGTTCCTCATGGTGATAAAACTGTTGCTGTGAATGATATCAGTGCAAAAACCTGCACTGCAGCATATTTAGTTGGTTCTCAGTGTTCCCTACAAGTACGATGAGTGGATTTGAACCATCAAGGTATCCCAGCAATGTGTCATTATGGGAGTTAATTGGCCTCCACTGTGTCTTGAGCACTTTGACCTGTTGGGGATTCATTTCCTGGCCTGTTGTGTTTAAGTCTGCAACTGGTGTTCTGGCATAATTTGCGTTCTCACTTCCCAATCCTTCTCAGATGGTAGGGTGCTTTTCCTTTCTTTATGACCAAATAAATCTGACTGGTGCCAAAGGAAAAAAAAAATGGGATTAAAATTCCCTGATCGCTGTCTTGAGGAGCCCAGCTGCACTGCACTGCTTGTTTTCCACAGCGCACCGTGCAGCTGCAGAGGCAAGCGTGGAGATATAGAGAGGTGGGCCAAAGCACAACAGAAATGACTTATTTTTATTGGCACGTACCTTCTCATTCACTGAGTGATAATTGTATTGTGAAATTAGAAAGCAAGAAAAACAGTCTGGTGAAGATAATTCTAATATGGTTAAACATTATTTTCTTATTCAAGGTGGCTTCCCTCACTCTGAGGACTTTTTTTTCCTTTTACAGTAGCCATTTTTTTTATTACAACTATACTCTTGTTTTTCACCACAGCCTATTTCAAAAGACATGCTCAACAAGCCACACTGTACCGGACTATTAAATGCTTGAGTGGCAGAACAAATACACTGTTACCAGAATGCAAAAAATGTTAATAAGATACTTGGTTTGTATATGATGTAAAACCTGCAGAGCACCACACACAATGGCTGAGCTTGTTCTGGAGTTATTTAACAGACACACCATTTTAACAGCCACAGATAAACACTTAATTTCCCACTGCCAGGACAGAAAGAGACATGTCGATTGGACTGAGAGATAACACAAGAAGAAATGTGGTGCAGCAGGTAAGACATGTCAGGGAGCAATATTATCCGGGCAGTTCAGGTGATTCTCTGAAAATGCCGTCTGAATGTAAATGAGCATGACTGCCCAGCAGGTTTATGGAGGCTCACTCTCTCGAATGCGATCGCTCAATGCCCGCCCCCGACCTTGGAGCAAAGTTTGCCGAAGAAGGCGGTGAGCAGGGTTGTGCTATTTGTTTAATTATCTAACCATTCAATCCAATGCCATTTCTTTGCTTTTATCACAGGCAGTCCTCGGTGATCATATTAATTTTCAGATCTTAGAGCTCTGATGCATCTGATCATCATGACTCAGTTCCCCTCCAACAGCACACAGCTGGGACATCAATTCAGCAACAGCAACATGCCACCAATTTTACTTTGTGGATTAATAACAACATTCAAATTGCCAGGAAAATTCATCTGTCCTATTCTTTCTCTCTGTCTCTGTCTCTGTCTCTGTCTCTGTCTCTGTCTCTGTCTCTCTCTCTCTCTCTCTCTCTCTCTCTCTCTCTCTCTCTCTCTCTCTCTCTCTCTCTCTCTCAGTTCAATAAGCACTCTTTGTCCCAAATTAACATCAGTCTCCTCACAAGTGATCTTATATTTGTATCACAGGGTGAATCTAAATCAGCACTGACGTAAACAACTTACATAACATTTCTGATCATTTCCATTACAAATTTTGACTTAATACTTTATATTTAATTAATGTAAATATGTACAGAAGCAGCTTTGTCTCCAATGACAGTGAGGACTCTAGGCCTCCATAGCTCTCTCTCTCTCTGTCTCTCTCTCGCTCTCTCTCTCTCTCTCTCTCTCGCTCTCTCTCTCTCTCTCTCTCTCTCTCTCTCTCACTCTCTCTTTCTCATACACACACTGACACAAAACCAGCTGTTGAGATTCAAGTATGAGGCAACCAGCAGCAGAAGGTTGTGCAGTAAGACCATGGAGGAGAGATTTACAGGCCCATACATAAAGATGATGGCTTCCAGGCCCGCTGCATTACTCTGACAGATTGTGTGCCGGACATGGTGATTGTAGTGGTAGTAAAAAAAGAACCCAACAGACAACAATAATAATAAGCAATGCATGTGAAAAAGAAAATGTCCGTGCACAGTGGGAATAACGTTATCTTCTCTTGTGGATACTCGCAGACAAAAACCAGCAAGGACTCTAAAAATATGCAAAAGACTTGTGGTGCAGTTTCCCAAGGCCAGAGAAAGGAAATAGACTGACAGTTTCTCCCTGACCCCTTTACTACCCCCCTGTAACCTCCTAACAACCCCCACGGGGGATCCTGTCTCTATGTGTAAAACAGACAGTCAAAAAGCATCCTGGAAACTTTAGAGCCACGAAAACAAGGGGACGTGAGGAAGTCCAATAAGCTTGTATGTAGAGGGCTCAGTCGGGAGATAATCTGGAGGCCACACAGACCAGGCGCCAAGCCTATAGAGCCTAAAAGCTCCGCGGAGCAGCACAGCAGCATGGTCATTGTTGTCTTTGGAAAGTAAGCAGCTCCAGTGAGGCCAGTGGTGTGAAAGCCACCTCTTTTCTTGAGTGTCTGCTCCAGAGCCCGTTGTTGACATACAGGGCAGGTGCAGCTGCTCCCTACAACGAAATCGAGTAGAACCCCGTCTACAAGCGCCGCAAAAACACACACTTACACACACACACATGCTCACATACACACAAGAGCTTGGACGTCACAAGACAGGGCCATATGGACAAAGACAAATCTACCATTTTCTTTAATATCTCTGCAACAATCAGCAAGGGGCTGCTGAGTTAACACAGGGCCCACAGAGATGAAAACAATGGCTGGATTCTTCTGGCTTGAAGATGGCTATGGGAAATGGCAGGGATGCCAGGGCTGATAAGTGACCGAGGGGCTCAAGTTACTTCCAGCTGTCTGCTGCCATGCATGCCTGTGTGGAACGTATGGTTCACACATAATGCAAACCATTTCATTTGCGTAATGCTCGTAAAAAATCTGGCGGACATATTAAATAAAGTCAACAGCCTCTCACTTGGGCAGGGTTTACATCACGGGAACTAATCTCCAGCCCTCTGAGGAGTAACGCAATGCATCCTCAGCTGAGAAAACATAGACGGTAAAAAAGACTACGACCTTGTGAGTGATAATGTGAAACTGAATCAATGAAACGAGGGAATATCAGAGAACCTGGAGCAGCATCTGGAAAAAGTCTGACTCGGGCTTTGCAGGCATTCGTGGTAATTACATTGTGGAGCTGTATGTAGTAAACAGTGTCCGTGAGGACCTGTTGGCAGTGCTTCTTTTTTTCCCCTTCAACCATAAAACCCAGCTTTCCATATAGACACAACAAAATAATAAAAAAAGTAAATTTGTCTTATTGTCATTAAAATTATGAGAAATTAAAGCTGATATAAAATAAAGCTTGTAAAAGGTTATTGCTGTTTAATGCTGGCTATATTTCTGTGCTGTAAAAAGGACTTTCACTAAAAAGCCAGCGCCACACTGCATTAGCATCACCTCAATACCAGTGAGGCCCTCTTCCTGTCCATTTGGAAAATATAAGTACTTTTTTCAAGCTGCTGCACACTCCAAAAGAAGAGTGCTTTTGTCAAGCTTTGAAGTTCTCAGAAATAATGCTCCTTAAAAGCATCCTCTGCAACACAGAAAAACATGAACATGTGTTTTGGACAAGAGGTGTGAGTGAGCACTTCTTAGCACCCATGTAAATCTGCATGGGAAGACCTGGAAATGTTTGATGTTCGACGAGTTTTACATTCTGTGTGTGAGCAGCATCAATGTGCCTTCTCCCAGCTTACATGCATTCATTAGTTGACTCGTTGATTCATTCGTAATTTTACCAAAGAACCATGTAAATCCAACCTCTGTCTGACCGCATTGGCTTTCGTCAAGATTTCCATTGATCGTAGAGCAGTGAATGGCACTAATTTCACTGCAGTAGCATTTGTGTGTTTTTCTTTTGTTTTGTTCTGGGGGGGGGGGGGGGGTTCAGACAAACACTTTCTTGTCTTGAAAACAGGCCTCTGCTTGAAAAGGATCCCACAAATGCAACAAAACACCAGCACAGCGGAGAAAGGCAAGAATAAAACTTCGCAACACAGTCCTTTATTTTCCCGTCTCTGCACAGTTTAGTGTTTCAGTTACACCCTGTAGGCAGTAAAAACTGTCATCTAATCATATCCTCACACAGTCTTAAATGCCATATACGCCCATACCAGCCTGGAAAAGGGACCTTTCTGTGGATTAAAACGGATATGAGGTTATTTTTGTGAGATCCATGATTGCATGAGGCACTCCCATCTCGACTTAGTGTGTGATGACTGAGGGCTGAGAAGGTGAGCTAATAAGGCTCAGTGGTGATGCAAAGGAGTTGTGTAAGTGTAACATCATAGGTAGCATAACAGATCTTGCTCTATACTTTTGAGCTTTACATCTATATCTGTCTTTCTAAATTTATACCTGTATCTGTCTCTATGTCTATGTCTGCGTCTGTATCTATAAATAATGCATATTTGTAAAATATATATAGATATAGACATATAGACACTTATAGACACATGAGATAGTCTCTCAGAAGTAGACATTGGCGTTTCACAGATTTATCTTCAAAACATCTTAGGGAAAAAAATCAATCTTGGAAAGAAAATGCTTGCATGTAATGTATGATGCTTTGGAGTTCACAACTTGCACAATGTCGTCACAGAAGTCAGAGAAGTTGAAGAAATCTCTGTGCACAAACGACGGAGTCAAAGGTCAACTCTGGATGCTGGTGATCTTTGTGCACCAGACTACACTGCATTGAGAACAGGCACAATGCGGAAAAACCACTGCACGGGCTGGGAGCGACTTCCAGAAATAGCTTGTCAGTGAACGCAATTCACTGTGCAACCGCACTGTCTTCTCAGGGTCAAAGCTCATTCACAATGGAACTAAGCAAATTGGAAAATTGTCCAGTGGTGAGATGAATAAAAAAACTTTTGTCGTACACTTTGTCATTCGGATTAAAAAGGAGAGAGATCATGTGGCTTGTTGTCTGTACAGTTCGAACTGCCGCATGCTGGGCAACTTATACCTCTGAAAGGCATCATCACCACTCACAATAAGGAAAAGTGTTTTAAACAATATACAGTATCTCCCAGATGTTTCTTTCAGAGAAGATCTAGAATATTTCAGTGAGACAATGCTAAGCCTCGAATTGCATCCTTCACAACAACATGGCCTCACAGTAAAAGAGTTTGAGAGCTTCATCATAAAACCAAATCTCTGAATAAGATCTGGGACTCTTTCGTAGCTAGAATTCTACATCACCACACAATATTCTCACAAGTGCTCTCCTCACGTACTACATGTTCGTATACTGTAGTTCCAAGAAAATATATATGATAAATAATGTAAACATGGCCCAAGGATAACGTTACGTCATTCAGGCTGTTGTCAATAGTTGCTCTTTTTTGTGGTTTCTTATATGCAATAAACAGAAACAAAAGACAAAAAACAGGATGTGTGGATAAAGTGAAAACAAAAATGAGCTGATTTAATTCTTGAAATGTAATTTTAAATTAATTATGAGTTTGTGAAAATGACAAGTCGTTACATCCTGCTTTTACATTCTGCATTTGTAAACCAAATATCTTGTAGTCATGTTTATATCATAGAAACATCTATTTAAATCCATCTGTCTTTTGGCATTAGAAACCAGCAGATAACCAGATAGAAGACCATCGTTAAAATGAGAACTGCAGCTTCATAAACACCAATATATGAGACTATATAACTGTTTCAAATTCATATGTTAAAAAACCCCAAATTGAGACGTTCTGAAGGGCGACTTTAGAAGAATTGAAGAACACGAGTACTTAGACCCGCTTCAGAGTCAATAGAGTGAGACCTACATCTCTTGAAGTGAGGTAGATAGAAGCAACAGTAGCACTTTGTGTGATCTGACATGTCCTCCACACACTTTAACTGCCATTATTAGAGAACGTGACAGGGTGGGTTTGGTCTGGCAAGGCATGTTGGACACGCGGCTGCAGATCAGAGAGAAGACAAGGGATTTGCTTTAACGCCGCGGAAACAGTGGAGGTAAAACATGATGAGGAGCTGGGAATTACTGCTGAATTAAGCGCCACTTTGATTGGAAACTGATTGACCGACGGTTGGCAAAACATGAAAGGATGACCTTGAATCCTCCAAAGCGAGTATGGATTGGCACATAACATCTCTCTCTCCCTCTCTCACTCACTCACTCTCCTCCTGCTCCTGCTTCCTCTCCCTCACTCTCACCATCTATCAAACACACACATACATGCACATTGCACCGCACAAAACATACATGTGCAAGCTCGGTCCGATAAAAGACACATGTCACATGAAGAAACATACGTGTGTACTGACACACGCTCCATTACTACTCTGTTTTTTAATACTCTCTTTAGTGGTGGTGGGGGGGGGGGGGGGGGGGGGGGGGGGGGGGTAGGATGAACACACAGTCACGTATGACTTGCCAGAGTTGAGAGAGTAACTTCAAAGTAAGGCAGATGCAGGGACAGCACCCTCTGAATAAATTTTCTGGCCACCAGTCGATCTGCCCCCAGGCTAAGATTGTGGCTGCTCGTATCTCTCCTGACCCCTCATCAGCTTCCAGTTAAAACCAATCCCACTCCAACAAGGCAGTCATGGGGAGAAGGGGAGGATATGCAGGTAAATATTAAACAGATAACATTTTCTTTCACATGATGCAGGTGATGTGAGAAAAAGAAAGAAAAAAATCGATTTGCATCAAATGTTAGACGTGCCAGGTTTCCCCGAAAGACAAAAGTGCAGATGGTTTGTAGATAAACAGTGAAACAGTGAAGATCACACACACACGCACGCACGCACGCGCACACACACACACACACGCACACACACACACACACACACACACACACACACACACACACACACACACACACACACACACACACACACACTGTTCACAGAGCGGTTATGATTTCCATCCAAAGCTAAAATACACCAATTTATGAGCTTTTTTAAATTCAACAGACAATTAATTTGTAACAACAGTCATCAATTTTTTTTTTTTAATGCTCTCTTTATCACATCAGAACAAAGCATTTCAGACACGTTGGATTTTTGTGGGTTGAATTTTCACCTAAGTGTTACATCTCACTGTGCTGTTGCAGCTTACTGTGAACAACAGCATGCCAGCAGTTCGTAATGGCGCAGTGCTGAAAGTTAGGCGTGTGAGACGTGTCATTCGTTATGAGATATTCCTCTCAAACAACTGTCTGTTGTTATTATTTTCCATGTTGGCTTGTTTAATATTTGATCTCTTTCTTTTTTTTTTTTTTTGTTTTAAATCATTCATAAGGTTATGGGTCCATGAGCAATTGTGATTACACCTGCTGGGACATGTGCAGTCCATTACATTTCTGAGTGTAATATGTTAGCAGAGACAAATATGCATTTTACATGTTTTGTGTCTGCACAGTGTGAAATATCCATTTTAGATATAAATGAACAAAATCCACAACCTGACAAAGAAACATTTGAAATATATACTTGTTACATTTTTTGCATACTGTAGCATCAGCCAACTTCTACAAAAATAAAGAGAGAGAGAGACAAGTGTTACCCTGAGGGCGAATATTCTACCTGTGTGTGTTTGTACATGCAGGTGTAACCATGTGTATTTGTGTGCACAAGGAACCCACTGTCTGTAGCGAGTCTGGAGTTCATAGGAGATGTGGTATGCAACTATAGTATATGTTCCTTTAAACTGAATACAAATACACCCACTGACAAGTGGTGCATTCGCACGCACACACACACACACACACACACACACACCCACACACACACGCACACACACACACCCAGTAGGAATCTAGGGATCTAATGAGGCCCGTGGAGACGCCGCTGAATTGTCAGTCAACCCTCAGCTTGCTGACACACAGTCAACATCAACATCAACGACTTCTTCTCTCAAACAAGGGATGCCTCCCCAATTGCATCAGAACTGAAGATAAGTCTGAGGTCCACTGGACATGGACTGAGAAGGGTGAAGACAAGAGGAGGGATATAAGTGAATAAATAATAAAACGGCTAACTTGAGCGAGTGAAACCTTTACAAACTTTACAACTGTCAGTTGTTTGCATGCAAAGCAGCTGTTCTTAAAAAAAAGAAGTAAATGCATCTTTGCAACGAGGTTATGATTAAGATTTATTTGCAGGTTACTCCACAATAACAGATGTTTTTTTTTATGTGATGTAACCACTTCCCTTGTTCTTCCATGTGTGCTTGCAAAACAGGCCTCCAATCCTCTTCCTCAAATCAACAAAGGGGCCATGTTTCAGAGAGAGAGCGAGAGCGAGAGAGCGAGAGCGAGAGAGAGAGAGAGAGAGAGAGAGAGAGAGAGAGAGAGAGAGCACTCACTGTCATACCTATAGCTATGCCATAATAATGCCAAAATACACAATGCCTACTTTACCCCAGGTGCTGCTGCTTTGTCACTCAGTGCACATTGTTTCAGACGTGCAATTTAAAAGAGAAGTGTGTAATTATAACTTTGTCACTGAAGCCGGGCCTGTCATTTGCACCCAGATGGAGGCGGTGTGGTCTCGGCTCCCTTTCTTAACAATACTATCAGCTGTTTGCGCCACACGATGGACTGCAGCGCGAGTTTATTTCAGCCAATAAAACGTGATTGCCGTGACGCACGCTTTGCGCGTAATTAGGAGTATTAATTATAGGGCCAAGTCAGTAACACATGCGGTCACTGTAGTAATAATAATAATAATAATAATAATAATAATAATAATAATAATAATAATAATAATAATAATAATAATAATAATAATAACAATAATAATAATAATAATAATACTAATAATAATAATGTTTGAATGCCTTCCATCATTAAATTGCATGCTTTGTCTGATGAGTGCGTGCTGGTGGCTTGAGGGTTAAGAATAGCTGATCTACATGGTGGTGAATGAAGTGTCGTTTTTCAGCGCAAACTCCTCCTCTACGGACTGGCTGCGATTTTCTTCCACTTGAACAACCAAGTAGTTTTCAGAGCGCATTCCCCGGCAGCAATGTGGAGGGAAAGGGCGACCACGTCCATCTGACTGTTTCCTACTTTATTTCCTTTTTTCCTTTTGCACTGCGTTTTTTTTTTGGATCATCTTCTTCATAGTTATGAACTTGGTCTTTCTTCAGGAAGACAGTCAATCGTCGATTCTGGGGAGAAGCAAGCGACTGAGAAGTGAAGGAAACTGCAGCACTGATCGTGTCGCGCTTTCTCCTTTTTTTTGTTGGTTTTTTTCTTCCTTCTTCTCCCCCTTTCTCTTGAACCTTTTGTTTTCTTCACTCATGGATATTAAGGAGGTGAAATCGGACGTTGTTGCTTGTTCTTGAGTAAACCTCTGGGTCGCTTTTTTGGGGTGTTCGGATAGTTTATGCGCTCCCCGGGGCTCCGGAGGAGGAGAGAAAGTCCCATTTCTCTGCACCACGAGAAAAGTACAGACACACAGGGACAGCAACTTGTCCGCAAAGCTGCGAAGGAGACCAAACTTTGCCAAGTTGCGGCGCATCCGGCCACCGACGCCAAAATATCCAACGACACTTTTTTTTTTTTCCTCGGCGTTTTTTTTTTTAAGTTGTGGATTATTCTCCCAAGATTCGTCGTCATGGACCTCGGGATCACGTTCAGGGGATGAAAAGGGAGTTTTAAAAACATGAACGATTTCTTGTAGTTAGTTTCCTACTCCAGTGGCTCGTTTTGGACTACACTGATCTGATAAAACAAAACAAACAACAACAGAAAACCCAAAAACAGTCAATTGTTGGTTGCGCTTGTTTGTTTTTGTTTTTATCTTTCTCCTCTTCGTCACTATCCACTGCTCTGCAAAAATGCCGCAGTTGAACGGAGGTGGCGGGGATGATCTGGGGGCCAACGATGAGATGATCTCGTTTAAAGACGAGGGGGAACAGGAGGAAAAGATATCCGAGAATGTGTCGGCGGAACGGGATCTGGATGATGTGAAATCCTCGCTGGTGAACGAGTCTGAAAACAACAGCAGCTCGTCAGACTCGGAGGTGAGCGCGCTGCACGCCTCATAGTGGTTCTCTCACACACACAGAAAGCACCAAAAGAAATCATCAAATTTACTGGTAAAAAAAAGTTTTTAATAGGTTTTCTTTGTGTGTGTGTGTTTGTTTTCCTTGCATGTGTATATTCCTCGTTGTAGCAGGCAGAGAGGCGCCCCCAAACCAGACCCGACTTAGAAAGTTATGAGAAAACAAGAGACTACTTCAGTGAAGGTAACGCTTGAAAATATTGCTCTTTTATTTATTTTTTTAATGCAACAATTATTGTGCTTTTTGGTGCTTGATTAACATCGACACGCGACTTTTCTCCCCCCCACCTCCCGTGCAGCACTGAGAAGACAGCAAGATGGTGGCTTTTTTAAGAGTCCTCACTATCCTGGCTACCCGTTTCTCATGATCCCAGACCTCACCAACCCGTACCTATCCAATGGTTCCCTCTCTCCCAGTGCGAGAACAGTAAGTGTCCGTGTGGATATGTTGCTCAACACTCCCTTTTCCCTTATCCTGTCGCGCTCTTGCAACAAAAAACAAAAAAAACTTTTGGCCGTGCGTAAAAGTTCCTTGAGCACTGCCAGACCGCCATATTCCCTCTGAGTGGCCTCTCAAGGAGTACTAACTACTTCTTTGTTCTTTTGGGGATATAAATCTCTCCGTGCCACCCACCCTCGCTGAGGCCTACATATGACAATTTCCCATCCCACACAAAGCTCACATTTGTTGCAATCTTTAACGTGTCTCGGTTTCTTTCCCTAAACTGCACTCTGCTCACACCGGATCTCTCTATATACTTTATAGTGGCCTCGCCTTACTTCAGCTGATCTGATCAAACTATTACTCTCCTATAGGGACTTTGGGGTATAGCATAGCAAGTTGTGTCCTTCAAAAGTTTATTAAAATGCATGATATTCTGGAGTTGGCCTACTCCCACTAGGTTGTTTTCCTTTTTGCGCTTGTTGTTTTAAGGGAGGCATTTCTTTAGTATGCAGTCGACCAGCGATGATCTCAGTGTGTTTTTAAAACCCTG
Source organism: Blennius ocellaris (assembly GCF_963422515.1). Taxonomy (NCBI): domain Eukaryota; kingdom Metazoa; phylum Chordata; class Actinopteri; order Blenniiformes; family Blenniidae; genus Blennius; species Blennius ocellaris. The sequence goes on from NC_137656.1 coordinate 20,472,630, forward strand.
TAAGCTTTCTGCTCACATAGTCTGCACAGGAGAAGGAGGCTGTTCTTCCTACAGTTAAAATCCTACAGTTACAACAATGTAATACCTCACGTCCAGACATGGGGAGACATTTCACCACAGCGCCCATGACAGATGTTGTCCAGACTTTTAATGTCCAGATAAGGTTGACAGTCAGAAGAAACTGTTGCTGATGCAGTGTTTGCAGTAATTCATTCGCACGTGGGTGCATCACAACCGCTGCTGTAGGAGATGGAAATTGGTTTTGAACATGTATTAGTTGTAATTACTGCGGTTTGCTTTGATGGTTTTGTGTCATTATGTGTCCAATATGGATATAATCTGGCGTGCGAATATCACAACTTTACCACAACAGTCTGTTCAGGGAGCGCGGAGACTTTTAAAGATATTTTTGCTCTAGTTAGCACGGTTGTAAACACGACCAGCGAAGACTAATAATCCACCACTGTGGCCACGGAGCGTGTAATATGTAGTGACACTGAATACCGATTCCAAACAAACATGCAAGATTTCAGCTAATTTATCCAGCAACATTTTGGAGTGGCAGCCTATTAAATACAATTTAAATGAGGCTATGCAAACTTCCTTGCAATAATCCCTGCTGGAGAGCTGTGTTCCTCTGAGCAAGTCCATCCCCCAAGCCTTGTCACACCCCCCCCAAAAAACAAGTACTTTCGTTAAGGCCTGGCAGGCATCTGACTGAAAAGATCCCCCTACTCTCCCACCCACCCCCCTCTTGTCTGTCTCCTTTTCACTGTTCCAGGCCTACTCCCCTCTCCTCCCTGTACCTTCCATTCAATTAGAAAGGCGTTAGTTGACCATTGTTATTCTGAGCAGTCTTGATGGCTTCATTGGAGGTCTCCATTGGGGCTCATTAACTAAATGGCTACTCTTCTTGCACTGTGTGATGCACAGGACTGTTCTGGTCAGAAACTTGTTGAATTTGTATTCCCAAAGGAGCATCGCTGGGAACTTTTTGGAACTGCGGTTTAGACACAAGCTCAAAAGCAAACGAGAGATTTTTTTTGAGATGCGCTCGTGGATCACTTTGTTTTGTCATGTGATGTAAAAGCTTCTGTCTTCCTTGTGTTTTTCTCAGGAAAAGTTGAACATTGAAACAACTGTTGTTGTTTTTGCTGCTGCTGCTTGAGGCAACGCAATAAACAAAGTGGAGGGGGATTTTAATTTTGGTGGTATAATCCTCCACATGAGGGAAAAGAAAGAGGAATGGGGTCAATGGGACAGAGTGAGCTGACTGTGTCAATCATCAGTGTGGCAGAAAAC